>NC_051269.1:40597489-40762489 GCF_015220745.1 Sebastes umbrosus | reverse complement strand
CAGGCTCTTTGTCATTTACAAAAGGCCTTTCATACTGTCCAACACGTCTTTCACGAGCTGAAATTGATTTTGAATCCTTATAAAACGAAACTCAAAGAAAAAGCCACTGAGCCTCTCATCTATTATTGCGTGTCAGGGCAATGTCATCGAGCCTGTATCTTCATATAAATACCTAGGATTCTTGATTGAGCAAGTCTCACTCTTTTAAGCCTCACATTCAGCAACGTGTGAAGAAGTTGAAGCTGAGTTTTATTTCAGCAACAAATCTTGCTTTTCTTTTGATGCGAAAAGGAGACTTGTTGTTGCTACTTCTATGTCTGTGATTGACTATAGTGATGTTTTATATATGCATGCATCTTCTCAGTGCCTTCACTCCTTAGATAGCCTATTGTTCATCATGGAGCAATGACATTCATTACAATTCTTAAGGCCCTGACACACCAAGCCCATGGTGAGCGTCTGTCAGCCTATTTTTTTTGGTATGAGATGTTTAATCTCAATAATTAATCTCCTGGTTAAATAAATTCTAAATAAAAATCCAGACACACCCTCTCTGCATGAACTTATTCTGCAAGAAGAGGAGCAAAAATAACTCCACAGACGGGCCAATCATACTGTGGCATCGGCCAGCTCAACTACAGTTTATGGCTCCGCTCCATTGACTCTAATGCAATCGTTTCAGATTTTCTTGATTTTCAGGCTGGTTTTGAGCTTGTCGTGGTTAACCGTTTTGCCTAGGGCATGTGTAATAGTGATACACGGAGAGGTTGAAAGGAGATATATGTTTCTAAAAGTTTCTACATACAAAAACACGTGAGTTGAGAAGACGTGTGGTGTCTGACTAGCTTTCATTGGTACTGGTGGTGAGCGTTTCCCTCCATTTGAATGTCCTCTTCATTAACAATACTCTCCTATAACGTGAATGTATCTCTCAAATACATATTGTAGTCCGTTCGGTTTACTTCTCTCTCATATTTTAGAACTATTATTCTAGAAATGTGCTATTATGACCGTTAATATCTCTCACTGGTACTGTTGGAGACGCCATATTGGTACAGTGCCGGGTGCAAAAGCTTTTCAGGCAGGCCTAGCAACAGTAACTAAGGGGGGAGGGGCTTAGCGAAGGGTCATGCTCCAGGTGTGAAAAGAAGCAGAGACGACTTATTTTGTTACACCTGCTCCTGGTGTTAGCTATCTAGCTAGCTGGCAAAGCTAATAGAGCAGTGTAGTCCAGGGCAGCAGCAGTAGAGGAGGTTGTAACCGGTTGTAACGGTACCAGCCGGTAGCAGCCGGTAGCAGCGTCTGGTTCAGAAGTAGTTTAACGGAAGTTTCTACACCGGAGCTGAGAGCATCGGAGCCGCCAACGGACACGGGTTGTGCTGCCCTTCGCTTTCTTATTTATTTGTTTATTTGTTTATTTGTTTATTTATTTATTTTTCTTTCTTTTTTTTTTTTTCTTTCTTTAATTTATTTTTTCTCTCCATTTTGTTTTATCCATATTTCATTTTATTTTATTTTGTTATGAGGAAAAGGAAGAAGAAGAAAAAAAAGAAAGAAAAAAAGAAAAGAAAAAGAATATATATATATATATATATATGAAGAAAAAAAAACAAGAAAAAAAAATAACTTCTTAAGTGGCCGGGCATGGGCCATGCTGCCTCAGCACCAACTGGATGGAATGGATAGAAAAGGGCATAATCCCTGAGCTATCAAACCAGGCTCACGAATTTAAGATTACGATCGCTTCCATATCCAAGTCAACACGGAGTCTTCTCGACTGATGATTCCTATCATAGACTTTTAGTGGCCAGATTTATTTATTTATTTATTGATTGATAAGTCATTGTAGTTCTCATTAATTATAGAGGATTTCTGTCTTTTGTGTTAAAGGTTGTGCCACAACTGTCCTGGTGACCAGTGCCAGCACAGGAGAGATGATGCTGCAGCTGCTCGTTGGATCGGTAATAAACATTTTCTATGAGTGTCATTTTATTTACATACTTTTATTTTATTTAATTATTACATTTAAACCAATGCTTCCAGATTCTGTGTTTTTTGCATTACTTATATCAGGGTTATCTCTCTGCAATGTTTCTTTCTATTGATACACTACTGTCATATATGTGTCTCAGTTCACAAGGACTATTAGTGTGTCTGAATGAGCAAAAAACTGACATTATTAACACATTTTGTGGGTTACTTTGCTTTACAACGTTGATTGCAGTCGTTTGAAATAAAAACCCAGAGTTTGTGTGTCCTCTAGTGTTCACTAACTTATAAACAAGCTTAGTAATAGTGTTTGATTTCAATTCAAGCCCGATTTCTTTTTAGTTTAGATCAAGAGTCAGCAACCTGCAGCTCTTTAGCTCCTCTCCAGCGGCTCCCTGTGGATTTTTAAAAATGGAAATGAATGTTTTCTGTTTACATTTTCATTTATATTTATCATTGTTGTAGGTCTAATGTACGATAGTACGACGGAGTATTAAGGCCACATTGAGGGAAAAAACTAAATCTGAGATCTCGAGAATAAAGTAAGAAGTTACTGGAAAAAAATCGTATTATGACAATAAGGTCATAATATTATAAAATAGTAATTTTACGTGTTATTTTCTTTTTTTTCTCGTAAAGTTATGACTTTATTCTGTTAAGTTATTACTTTATTCTCGTAATATTACAACTTTTTTTCTCGTAATATTCTGACTTTATTCTGTAAATCTCAGATGTTTTTTCCCTCAATGTGGCCCTAATACTTGGCACTCACTGCATTAGACTTACCGTATATACTATATATTTAGACTATAAAATGTGTTACCTTCATCACAATGCTCAAATGTTTTCCAGCTCCAGACAGATTTTCTTTTTTTTTTTGTGCCTAAAATGGCTCTTTTGATAGTAAAAGTTGCTGACCCCTGGTTTAGTGGGTATGGTTTAAATTGTGTTTAATATTTATCCTCATTATTATAAACCCGAGATCTTCCTTGTTGTCAGTGTTTTGGTTCATTTTGTAAAAAAAGGGGGGAAAAAAAAGTTTATGAAATCTTAAGAAAAGTGGTAAAAATAAAACACCAAAGTATGGTTTACATGTTGCACTACCTTATCATTTGCAAGTGTTAATTGTAAAAATAAATGTTATGTATGTGTGTGTCTCCCTGCAGGTGATCCACAGTCAGGGCAGTTACAGTTTCCTGTTGTGTTGTACGATATCATCATTCATCGGCCTCTGCCTGTTCCTGCTGCTCCTCTGTGTCAAGCACAAACATATAAACTGCTGCACAGGTAAACAACACACACACACCTGCACAGGTAAACAACAAAAATACACACACAACTGCACAGGTAAACAACACACATACACACACACACACACACACACACACACACACACACACACACCAGGTAGACGCGTAAAGACAGCGAATGACATTCCAATAACACTCTTTGTTTGTTTGTTTGTTCAGTTTTAAGAAAAAAGGCTGTACAAATATTTATGTTAGAAACACTGATGTCACATAGCAACCTGCATAGCAACCTATAATTGGTATGTGGCCAATTTATGCAATGTGACTTCATTTGACTTGTAAATAAAGAGCGTCCAGAAGGCTGCATACCAACAGTCAGAGACCGAAGCAGGTGGAGGAGAAGCTGTCAGTGTGGTGTGGTGTGATGGGTGGAGAAGGCTAGCTGCTTTGCATGAGTTAACTGTCCTGCCAGAAAAAATTTAGCCTATATTACATTAAAAAAAACCTTAAAACAGCCCACTTTATGATAATCACATGCAGTTTGGGGGAAAAAACATGCAGTATAAATGTGTGGCAGCTGCCAATTCTCTGGTGCTTGCTGTTGTTTCCCTTTTCCCTGGTGTTTTTTTGGTTGAGTTGCTGAGTGATTAGAGGGTTATTCAGTTCACCTGTTGCGCAGGGTGTGGGGACTGGCTCTTAAATGATAGTTGAGAGCAGCTTGGTGCATTCCCCTCTTGGCCAATCAGGGTGTAACGACGCCCTTTCTGTAGGGCTTAAAAGAGGAGGGAAACTGCACACCCAGTGTCATTCTGATCTCTCCTTCACTCAATGCAACATGTGTTATCAGCTTTATCAGAAACTCTGGTCTGTTTTGGGCCCTTTTGGGATTCTGTGATCTTTGTGTTTTGTTTGTTGAGAGTGTTGACTCTCCTAGTTGGGGAAACAAGTTAAGTGCCAACCAATTGGGTTACCTGCACTGGGACGATTAGGTACTATTTGTGCAACGATCTGGCTTGCCTTACAATAGCCTAACGCCTGCAGGCTGTATTTTTGTATTCTATCCATTTGTTGATTTTCAATGAAACCCTTTATACCCATTTCTTTTAGTGTATTTTATTTGGGAAAACTTTAAAGGAGGGTAAAAGGAAAAACACAAACCAATATTTCAGTTTCCTTAATTGTTTGTTAATATAGAGGCATTTGTTCATTATTGAAGAGGCATTTGTTCATTATTATTATTAAGAAGGCATTTTATTTTATATTATTATGTGGATGGGAACTGTTTTTCAGTCTTCTGACTGAACAACTAAAGTCTGGGGAACTCAGTACCGCCACAAATGTGTTATTTTTGCCTATTCTAAAAACCGGATGTTAATGTTTGGTGTAAATGTTATACGTGTTTGTCTTGTTGTATGTCAGCATCCATCAACAGCCTCTCTTGTATTCGTCTCTCTGCTGAGTCAAACTGATTTCACTGTTTCATCTCTCAGATTCGTCTCAAAACACAGTCATGAAAGAGAAACCAATGACTGGAGCTTCGTGATGTGAGGAGTCGAGGGGGAGACCACAGGACACACATGACCGAGGGCTTCGCTGTGGACGATGGAAAAGGAGCACGGGAAGAACATTCCCACATCTCACCCCAGTCTGGGAATAGGAGCTTCATCCCGTCCTCCTCCAAACCGAACACTTTGAACCCAAAGAGATCTTCTTTCAAGCCCGATGATCAACGAGCAGCTCGATGGACGACCACTACTTGACTTAATAACCTACTACTCTCGCAGCTCAGTGTAACTCTGCTGCAGCGTGATTCAAAAGCCACTTTAATGATGAAGTATTGCCTTTTCAGTATGAATGTAAATACAGGTTCGTACGCAGTATGGAATTTGATTTTTCATTTGAACAGAGACTATGGAACATTTATGTTTCCAGATTATTCTGTTTTTATAGAATTTAAAATGCAGAATTTCTAAAAATAAATGTATCATACAAGCAGAGTGTTTTTCATGGCGTTTAGAGCAGCCGTAATGTTTACTACTGTGTGAGAGCGCGGAACAGAGCGAGCGTGATGTCAAAAGCAAGGCAAGAAGTAGACTACGGCGTGAGACTGAACACACTCCTACGCAGAGTTGCCTTTACACCTGTATGTCACAGCAAGGCCGACGCGTCCATATAGGCGAACTAGGCCTGGGGCGAAATGTGGGACAACTATATTTACATGTAGTACCTTTAAATTATGACTGGTATTTAGCCGGTGTAAAGTTTCCCGGTGGCCGAACGGAGCCGTCAGACATTAACAACACACGATGTAATGACAGGATACAGAGACGTGATTAGTTAGAGATCTTTTATTATTGGTCTCACCCATCTCTTCTCATTCCGTTATATAAACACTTCCTCTACACCTCTCAAACATCGATACGCCACTTAAAACAAGCAGCTTGTAAACATTTGAAAAAAAAGCGTCAAAACAAATAGAAAACTGGACAGAACGAAGCGAGAACTGTGTGTCATTTCTGTTTCAAAAGGAGATTTTACATTTCAAGGTTAAGTTGAAGGGAAAACATCGTCAGAAGATACAAATGAAGAGATAGAAGTCCTTCAAGACTTCATGGAGGAAAGTTTCAAATGGGCTTTGGGGTTATTATTCAGCTTTTTTACTGCAAAAAATGCAATATATATACTGCCAATTCTATTGGGCTTTATTAAAAGTGTGGTAGTGCCTAATCACAAATCCTTTTAAATCATTTGATATATGTTGTAAAAGATTTACTGTATAAAATACCAAGTGCATAATTTCAACATCCCTTTGGGAAAATATACATTTCTCAGTAAGCAAACGTCAGAGGAAATCTGAGTCATAGAAAAAGCGACAGAATCCAATACGACAGGAACCCCCAAGTTTTTAAGTGCAAACGTCCCATCACAACATTTGCATTTACAATATCAACACTATCAAAACACTTTACATATAAAACATAGATTTAGAGTTCTCCCCCCATAAGGCTTTGATTCCCCAAAAAACAGCCTTCCAAATACACAAAGAGGAAAACAACAGAAAGAAACATGCACGAAGAGGACGTTTAACCCAAAATAGCAGACTTCTAACTTACTATCTGGCCGTTACAAAAATAGAAATGAATCTTAAAATTCTATCGGTGTTACAGGAAAATGAAAGATTACACAAAAAAAAATAATGAACAGGTTTTATATATATATATTTATATTTATATACTTTCTGAGTAAATTTGTTATCACAAACATTTATAAGCAGGTTGGAAAGAGACACGGCCTGATTAGATTTACACGCTGTGCATATTAACACATCTGTATGTACATTAATGCATCCCATAGAACACTGCAGCACACAGAATGCTCCAGGGATATTTTTGCAGGCCAACCAGGAAGTTAGCGTCGCCCTGGTTCCCTCGACAAAAAGCCGATGGGATTGTTCCGTTGGGTTTTGGATTATTGCAGAAAATAAACTCTGTGGCAAACACACATTTCTTACGTTTATTAAAATCTCTTCAGCTTGTGTTAACCACAGACCTTATTTCAGGCATCTATTTAAAAACCCATTGACTTCCAGACGAAGGGAACAGGAAGTGCTAAAATGCTAACTCGTTTCCAGGTTTTAGGACTCATTCCTGTAGCACTCTATTGAAATGTCCTGCAGTGCACTCACTCACAAAACATCCCCAAACGTCTGGGGCTCTGGTTTGGTCTACGCTAAGATATGGCATAAAAACAAGCAGGAACGCTGTCGTGTACCGTTAGCTCTTCACTAACTTCAATATGATAAGAGAACTCCATCCACATTTGTGGGAGCTGAACTTGGGCTTGGCTGTGGTAAGGCACCGTATATCAATGCGACGGACTCCAGGCTGAAGGGTGGTGGAGGGGCAAATGTCTGTTAGTTGAGTAAAAATGAGCGTGAGACCTACAAGACTCGCTGGTCATCCATCCCTGGGTTAGAAAGGGACACTTGGGTAAAGAAACACTAACGCGTGTTCTATCCAAGTATCATGTAAACAAGTGTGATGCACAATTTCCACATTGAACAGATGTGGGATCGACCTCTTTGAGTCTGCGTCTCAGACTTATGGCTTCAGAGTCATTTACACATCAGGCGTAAACCTTCCATGGCTGATCATCTAGAGGAGGGGGTGTCGGGGCGAGGAAGGTGCTGTTTCTACAGTCCTCAGGGTTAAAGGTCGATGGGGTTCAGATGGCTAAGGCTTGGCAAAGGTTAACGCTAGACGCTGTTAAGAGTCTAGCCACGAAGATTTGAGGTTCAGTCTGAGATTAAAAAAAACAAAAAACTGCACAGACGCTGCAAGCAACAATAATCAGAGCCCAATTACAAGAAAGGACACAGAGCTAATCTGTGGACAATCAACAAGGTTTCAAGGTCGACATTTTGGGAAATACACTTGGCAAAAGTTAGATGAGAAGATTGATATCACTCTCTAATGTCTGAATGGTAAATACGTAGCTGGAGCCGGCAGCTGGTTATCTTAACTTAGCTGGCTCTGTCCAAATGCAACAATATCTACCGACTTTCATCCACTGGTACATTTTAAGTGTTTGGGACATCTAGCTTCCATATAACATGTCTTCTTTCAGATTTGTGGAAAGAAAACATCCAAAATACACATTTAGGTGTTTATTTTACTAACCTTTTTTCTATTTGCGTCTGTCGATTAGATAATGCCTCATTTGCATATTTAAAGATACATTTTCAGAAAACTTGTAATACAAAAAATAATTGTCTTAATGTAAGTAATCAACTGGGTAAAGTTCAAGGTGATATTTATTAGTTTAACTTTAGTTTTTACCCTATTCACCTGGGGCGTCTTCCCTTAACATACCTCTAATGCTGAATTCACACCAGGCAGCGGCGAAGTGCGGCTTGCCACAATAATTAAATTTTTTTTGCGGCCGGGAGAAGTATTCGTGGGTTTTCTTGCGGAAAGAAGTTCTTTGTAACAATCAACATGACTCTGTCTACTGATTGGCTGTAAATACTCTATGCCGCACTTAGGCGCTAAAACTTTTAGTTTGGCCGCCCTTCGCTGCAAAATCAAACGGCTGCATCACGCTGAGCTCGGGAGCGGCCGCCGCAGCTTTTCATAGACATTGCATGGCAGCTCGCCGCTGCTCTCGTGTGAATTCGGTGTAAAAGCTCACTGATTGACATGTTATATCTTGTAAAATGTAAAAAATAAGTTGTGGTTTTACTATTCCTTGGCCAGGAGCCGTTGCCAGGCAACCGGCGGAGACTCCAGGAAGTCACTGCTCCAAGCTAAGAAATGTCTAACGCATAACGCCCCATGAAACGGCAATTTGATTCTTGAAACAGGTGTCTCGAACAAGATGTTGATCTAAAAAGGCAACATCAGAGCGGTGACACAAATACAGGATGTGTGTTGTTGCTTGCAGAGTCGATGCACAGAAAGAGTTATGGCTTCACTTTCTTTCATTCCCAGCTGAAAGCTTACTGGCTGGAGGCAGACCAGGCCACACTGGCTTCCAGGGCTATTCTACTGTATATATACATACAATATATACACATTAGAACAGTTATATAGAGGCATGATTAAAGGTTCAAGCTCAGATTATGGCCACATGTCACGATAAGAAAGTCAAGGTGAAGTCCCGCTGGATATGGCTAATGTCTCGGAGCAGCAAACAGCGCACACTCAGGCAGGTGAGGCGAGCTGTGTGAAAGATCAAAGAGTTGCAGGTAAACATGCACATTATCAGGTTAAAGCACTACCCTTCAACAAGAGTAAATGTTAAGGAAAAAGAAAAAGGGGAGCAGAAGCAGGTTCGAAACATAAAATGTGTGTTTTTTGGCAGTAACACTGTTGCACAAGGTAAGAAGGGAATTCTATAAAAGGAAAGATTCAGATATCTGCAGTTCCACTGGTCTGCGTGTCCAAGTGTGAAGCAGATTGTCGCTGCTGAGGGTCCAATCCACATGCACCAACTGTTGCCATGGAAATTCCTCCCTCCTTCGAACTGTTGTGACTGAGCATCCCCCCAAAAAAAAGCCAGACAAAATGAATCCACAAGTGCGTGAGGAACGATGGAATCAGTGTGTATGAGTACAGGATGGCCTCCTCGGGGGTGGAAATGTTCTGTTACCGCCATCCATCAAACCTGCTGGATCTCTCGGGACTCTCACCTCCACACGTCTGATTGTAGTGTGAATTCTGTGGCAGAGAACTTTAAAAAGCACCAGAGTGATGAGGAATGGCTGAATGACTGAGCTCCCACATAAATGTCCTGGATGTGGGAGCAGAAAGATGGAGAAGGTGTCTGGCTGTCTGGCTGTCTGGTTGTCTGGCTGTCTGGTTGTCTGGCTGTCTGGGTCCAAATGCGGTGAAACTGCGGGGTTAATCCTATGTCCTCTGGGGGTCTGGGGTAATGGGGCCGGGCGTGTTGGTCCCGTCCAAACTGTGTATGGGGATCTGGAACTGAGGGGTGAGGACCGACGGAAACTGCAACAGAGCACAATGTGTTAGGATGCTTTAGACTAATAGAGAGAAAAGAAATGATGCAGGGCTGTCAAAGTTAACGCCACTAATTTCTTTAACGCATTAAAGCAACTTGCTATCATGCCCACTTTATGATAATCACATGCAGTTTGGGGCAAGTCATAGTCAAGTCAGCACACTGACACACTGACAGCTGTTGTTGCCTGTTGGGCTGCAGTTTGCCATGTTATGATTTGAGCATATTGTTTTATGCTAAATGCAGTACCTGTGAGGGTTTCTGGACAATATCTGTCATTGTTTAGTGTTTTTAATTAATTTACAATAATAAATATATACATACATTTGCACAAAGCAGCATATTTGCCCACTCCCATGTTGATAGGAGTATTAAATACTTGACAAATCTCCTATTAAAAAGGTACATTTTGAACAGATAAAAAATGTGTGAATAATTTACGATTAATCACGGACAATCATGTGATTAATCGCGATTAACTAATCGATTGACAGCCCTAGAAATGATACTAGATGAGAGCAGAACAATGGTGTATATTCTGATGTACTAACTTGGAACAGGTGGGCTCCCTGGCGTCGCGTGGCCGGGCTGAGGGGAGCGACCGGACTGAGCGTGCTCCAGAAGTGGATGTTGGACAGCAGAGGACTGGGAGTCAGCAACAGAGTCGGGGTCTGAGGAGGAGGAAGAAAAAACAAGACGGACTCAGTGTGATTGCACAGGAGTACGACAGCATGGATAATTTTTAGATATTCACACATATATTGTACCAGCATATATGTAAGACAATAAGTAATGAGAAATATTAGTAGACAAATGACAAACATATGTTGACAGTGTCTCCTTTACGTGCGTAGTTTGTCCATTGGAGAGCACTGACTGACTGAGAAGTTCATTGTTCAACTGTTAACTCTTGTTCTAGAGTTGTTCCGATATCGATACTGCACTGGGTCTATAATCACAACTCTCCTCTGACAACAGAAGAAACACTAGATAGTTGATTTATTTATTCATTATGAGAATGAATTGTGGGGTCAAATTATTTGAATATACTGATCACGAGCTATCAGCAGCTTTAGAAGGGTAGTTTTGGTGTTTTAAAGTGGGGTTGTATTGTTGTGTAGTCAGTGTATTACCTACAGTAAATGGCGGTCAGCACGCCCGCAGTTTAGAGAAACAGACAGGAAGTACCAGCACGGGAGCACAAAGCAATGTACTGCTGTGAACGGGGGCAGCAACAAAACGTGTTTTAGACACCAAAAAGAAAAATCCATATCCGTTTAAGTGTACGCTATATTTCAAATATTTTCACCACTTTACCTTCAGAGAGCCTTTCCTGACGAGGAACTGAAGCTGTTATCTATCCTCTCTGCAAAGCCACCAGACTCCATTGAAAAAAACAGTAATTTTACCTCGCAGAACACGAGGGTTGATCGCCTAGTTTGTTTGTGCTATTGCGTGACTTTGATGAATCCGAACTAACAAAAGAGACACAACAACACAAACAAACTAACCGATCAACGCAGCGGTAGACCAGCATCTCCTGTGCTCTGCAAGGTCAAATTACTGGGTTTTTTTCTTCAATGGAGTCTGGTTGTTTTGGCGAGAGCATAGATAACGGCTTCAGTTCCCCATCTGAATCATAGACTGTGCAGCTGTCTCACGGCAAGGTGAACCGGTGAAAGTATTCTAAATATAGCGTACACTTAAACTGATACAGAGTTTTTTTTCTTTTAGGTCTCTAAAAGACATTTTCCTGCTGGCCCCGTCCACAGCTATATATTACTTAGCTTCGCTGCTGGTACTCCTGTCTGTTTCTCCAAACTGGGGGCGTGCTGACCGTCATCTACTGTATGTAACACACCGACTATGGAGAAGTACCTCATACAACCCATTTCAAAACATCCACACTATCCCTTTAATCCATAAGCATCTGTATTAAACTCATCTGAACCATCCTATATGACAAAGAGGCAATACTTAAAGTCAATCACTGGCAGAAGAGAGACAAACAGGAAAGAGGAACTCATTCATATGCAACGCTGGATCTCATGATCAAACCTGACCTGACCTGCTGGGGAGGGACAGAATAAAAACAAAATTGTCTGAACCAGCTAATCTAATAGACTTCTAAATTATACGCAGTAGCACACACACAGTCATGTGTTCTGGAAACAACTAAACAACACAAAAACAGCCAGGCATCACAGATCACTGCTGCCGCCTGCTGGTCAGCATCAGGGACTGATGGAGGTTCCCTAGCTTCTGTCAAGTGAGACAAATAATTTCAAAGCAAACACCTGGTAACTCTTAAACAAATATACAGCCTGTCTTCTATTCATATTCTTTAACAGGTCTATGAATATTAGAGGAATTATTTAAACTGCATTCAACAGGCAGAACTTAAAGCTTAACGCCCAGTAAATTATAAAGGACGAGTCCATGCTCTCACCTGAAGCATTGCTGGTGTGAGCGAGGCGGTGGGTAGAGAGGGGCTGCAGAGGTTCATGGGAGAGAAGTCAGACGCGGTGACCAGCAGGGTCGGCGGGCTGATCTGCAGGATATTCGGTGGCTTGCGTATCTTTCCTGAGTTCAGAGTGCTGATTGTGGTGCTGCTGCTCAGCGACGACGAACTGGTTTCAGCGTCCACAAAACTGGTCTCATCTCCAGACAAACCCATGCCGCTGTCCACCTGGTGGACGAGAGACAGACAACAATTTAATTTATTTACTTTTGCTTTACACTTGTCCTACTCTCAGATATCTGGGTCAATACAAGAGGTATGTGTGTGCTTTAGGTAGTTACACTATAGTTGGGTCCATTTCTGGTTTGCCGGTCCAGTGAACGAGTTTAAACCGGTTTAATTTTATGAAAACCGGCTAAACCCACATTTACTAAAGGAATATGACAACGTTCTTTGTTTATAAATGAATTAACGGAGCCACTCGTGTCCCTCGTGTGAAGGAGATCAAATTTCAGTAGAGGTGGGAAGAGGCGCATGTTATGTTTGTTTACTAGAAAGTCCATGTGTCCTTTGGGGTGATAAAATGAGACATGGCAGAGTTAGTCTCTAAAACTGCCAAAGTGGCAACATTTTGGATTTGAAGCCGAAGAAAGAGGTGAGCCTAAAAACCCAAAAAGTGAACTGGAGTAGCTGCACTCTCATTCATGAGCTCTCTCAGTCTCATTGTGTTCCAGGCACACTGCTGAGTCAAGTGCGACACCTAGTGGTTGTTTTCAGAGAAAATGATCTAAAAAACCCCTTTACACTACAGTAGACAGACACAGAGACTAGCTGGTGAATACACTGGAGCATTTAGCAGCCATATATTTAGTGTAAAGTTAACCAGAGCTAAAAGGAAAACAAATATTGGACTCAGAAACACGACTCTCTGTCTGCTGAGTGTGTAAAAAGGTATTTGCTAACAGGTTCACCATAACTGATAACTGATACGATGTCAACGTTTTGTTTACAGCTTGTCTCCGCTGCTTCCAAGTGGTCAAAAATCAGTTATTGCAGGTTTAAAGTTTGGGGGAAAAAATCATCAAACCAACATCCGTACATACCAACTTAGTTATTATTTATTTATTAAGCATTAATCATTCAAAAACTAAGTCATTCTGCTTCATCAGGGCTGTGTCAAGTGTTTTGATCAGATTTGATTGTCAGAGGGGTCTGGCAGTCCATCCTGGTTGCACCGATTTCAAATCGTAAATATTAAACATGTTCAATATTTACGATGGGAGATCCTGTTGTGTGCGGGTAACCCCGAAGACAGCCGATGACGCAGTCATGTGGGAAAGAACGATAGCCAATTGAGAACTAAGCTGACTGAAGAAGGAACCGCGGCAAATGCAAACGTGAAGCATAAAGTAGTAGTAAGATGGAGCTCAGAAATGGAGGACCAACTTGTTAATTTGTGACTGTTTATTTAACGTGTCTCCATGATTTCATCCATCCATCCTTTGTGAATTTTCAGTACAAAGTAGTGCAAAAACTAACATCGCTAATTCTTCCTGTCCGTCATCCACCATGTTTATTTACACTTAAGTCAAGTTTGATTGCGAGAGATTCTGCGAGATTTGCGGTTTTGAGAGTTGAGTTGAGACGGTTCATGAATGAATCTGTTAGTGTGTGGTGTGCTGTTTTGGCAAATCATTGCTCTCCACACACTATAGGAATAAAACTGTTAAATGTAACAGAACATGTCGCTATGTGTGGGCTCTCTCACATTTTCAACATCTGTTAGAATTTTAAAAATCTTTTAGTGTGGGCCAGCCTTTAGCAAACAGCCCAACAACTGTCATCAGATTCTGATTGAATTGAATCTGTTGCTGAACTTTGATTGGTTCACAGAAATACGTGACATCATAAGTGTGAGTCATTCAAAATGAGTCCCACCCACAGAGAACAGTCAAAAACATAATATTGTGTGAAATAAATAACCAAAACTATTCTCATTTTGGGCTTTGTTCACGTAGGACCTCATAGTTTACAAGAAGCTGATTGAGAAAATGTGTTTTCAGGGCCTTGAAAGTGTAATTTTTCTTATAATTTCCTCAGTTATTTAACTAGCGTTGTGTGAGATGTGTTTGTATGTATACTAGCCTTTTCGTGAGCATGAGCGTCTGTTGGATCTTGTGCCTGAGCGTCTGCGGGCTGAGAAGATCTGGACTCGATGTCGCTGTCGATCACCAGCTCCTGGGATGAGTCAGGCACGAGGCTCGGGGACGGGCTGGTCGAGTTCAGGTCCGGTAGGCTGAACGCCGACTCCGATGAGCGGATATGTTCAAACGAGTAGACGGCATGGGACGGCAGCGAGGAGTGTGTGCTGATGTCTACGGCCCTCAGATGCGGAGCGTGCAGATGATCCAGGTGGTCGGACATCAGGGTCGACTCTATGATGACCTGAGCAGACGATGCTGGCTTTGGAGGGGTGTTCCCAAACTTGATGACGGACGGCAAAGCAGTCGGCTGCTGCGACTGAGTCAACTGCTCCTGGCTCTGGGCCGTGCCAGTGAGGCCTCTCTTCTCAGCCAACTTCTCTGCTGGGTTCTCGATTTTGATGGACTTGAAAAGCTGGCGTCCATTTTGCAGCGAGTTTAGGGTGAAGGAGGTGTACAGGCCGGAGTGGATGTAGTCGTTACGGTTCGACTGCTTGGCGTTGGAGCCCAGAGCTGCTGTGCTACTGTGGTCACCGGACTCCCCCTCCTGTAGGGTGCTGTCTCCCCTCTTTAACAGATGAGGGATGCCCCCAGCACCCACATCCCCGCCCTCTGTTCGGGTGGCAACGTCACCTTTCAGGATGTCAGGATAGGACACAAAGCGATAGACAAACTTCTGACCGTTCACCTTCTTTATGATGTTCTGTAAGACACAGAGAAGTAGAACAAGATAGTTTATACTCTGTGAATAACACAAAAAGTACATCATTATCATCTAGGCAGTAAGAGCACAAACAAGACTTTCCCTCACGCACAACGCCTCTACCAAAGAGGCACAAGGGGCAAAAAATAGAAGAGCGAGACCACAAAAAAGCCTTGTACGTGGGACAGCTCGGTCCTTCCTGTCTGTACCCAACTAGCAGCCACTAATGCTGCAGCCAAACATACCAGCGCAGCCCTGCCCAGAACGCCCACAGGGTCAGGCTGTGCTTGTGCCAAACCACAAGCAGAGTGGGAGACAGACAGCAGCACTCTCACTCTCTTCCGTCTGTCACTGAGCAGTGGACTTTAACCACTCGGAGATGCAATTAACTTGTGTTTTATTATTTGCTGTTGCACTCTTTGGTGCAGCTGTCTGGAGGAAAGCAGTCCCCTCAGAGTCTCTAGCTGTACCAAATCACGATTTTGGCTTCCCACAATTAAATGAACATGATCGCCTGTGATATTGACGTTTGAAATGAGAAAAAAACTCCTCTGCATATCAAATTAAGTGCTGCCTAAACTTACAGCCAGCCACCAGCCGCTCGGTGTGGGAGGATCCTCTCCCCGGTTGCTGCCGCAACCGGCTCTATGTCAGCTTGGAAAGGCCCGAGATTGAAGGTGGCTCACGGCCTGGTGGCTCCAACCATGAGCTTTACGGAGGCCCACTTCTGATTATTAAAAAGAATTCGAGGACCACCACCTTCCCAAATAAATAACAAACTGGCTATGGAAATATGTGTTATGCCACTGTCAGGTGCAATGACCCACATAAACATTCAGCTTATCATCACTCGTCACTGCCTGCCATTATGAATCCAAAGTATTCAGGGTTGCAGGGTTGTCTACTCCAACATCACATTTTCGTTTCAAAAACCGCTCCATTTTGTGTCACTACATCCGAGACATATATGTCTAAAAGGTCAAGAGACCCCTTTCAAAAACAGCCATGACAGTTATTTAGCCTCCTTTCCAACTCTGAGGAGACTGTCTGAGGCCCATCAGTGGGCCCCGGCCCAGGGGTTGAGAATAGCTGCTGTACAGCACCCCTCGCCCAAAACCTTGCCGCTTCCCGGGGTCGTGGACTTAATGCTCAATGTGCCCTCTCTCCATGTGAGGAGGGACGGGGCGCGACTGTCACTTGGACTGTCCTCAGTGTGTGTCAGCGGTGATGTCCGCAACACATACCCGTCCCGTCTTGAAACACGGAGTCCATCTCGTTAACCATTTTTTATCTATACAACCAATGTGTTTATGATTAAACTGTTTACAAGAGAACAAAATTGTTTAACTAGCCTCTTAATTTTGCTCAAGTGCACCAGATTGATGCATTTAACTTTAAAATGTAGCCTACAAAAGAGTAGGGTGAAATATTCCTGAGGTTGCAGTCTGATATTGCAGTTTTTTTTCCAACATCGTGCAGCCGAAATTTGTACATTAGCAGGGATGTAGCACAGCATGAATGTGAAAGTAGCTCTGTTTGTTTAGATATGCAAGCGCAATAAACATATGTTGTCGCTAAAATCAATGAAGAATGGTGATAAATAATCGCGATCTCAATATTGATAAAAAAATAATCGTGAAGCCCTACTTAGGTATTATGTAATTGGTTTTATTCCGAAAAAAAAACTGATCTCGTACGTATGAGCATATCACACCAACTGATCAAACTCACTTCATTTTTATTTTTTTTGGAAACCGGGAGTGGGACAAAAATATGATGGTGCCCAAGCCCCAAAGCAGCCTTACTGTGCCAAGTTCATTCATTCAGTGTGTGGGGGAATCATTCAGTTCCCCTCCCTGAACCATTTGTTGCAGCTGTATAGTGGTACCCAAGGTCATATGTGGGTCACTAACAAACTTACATCGGCAGGTCAGGACCTTGTATAGCTCAGAGCAATAGCTCATAGCTCTGGCTCCAGGTCTGACTGGTCTCCAGGCTGTGAGCAGATAGCTGCTTCTCTCCCATCTGTTGCAACAACGGGAGGTGGGGGAGTGTCACACCTATCTCATAACATGCACACACCCCAGGAGGCTTGCAGAACAAGCAGAGCGATATTAGCACTTATTTCACTGTAGTAGCAGCTAATGTTACTGTGTGTTGCTAGTAAGTATTAGAGTAGTTATGTCCATTACTTTTGGGGCTGCATGATTTTGAAAATATATCTAATTGCAATTATTTTGACTGATATTGCAATTGCGATTAGAGATGATATTCTCATTTTGACTGAAAAACATGTTCAAATTATTATAGTGTGATTTTGCAGGGATCTGTACCAAACAAAGATGTTTTCTTAAGTCAGTAGAATTTGATATGGAGGTCATGACATCTCTGCAGGACTACAATATTTAATTAAAATGGTATTTTGAGACACATTTCACCTTAAACAAGTATTGCTGTAGGCAAACGTTCCTTAACATATTGCAACCTGCAGAAGGTAAATAGCCTCCCTGAGTGTGTATTTTTTTGTACTTCTTCATCAGGATGTAGTGTGTTAAAGTCAGATGTTTAATTTGTTTGTTTGTTTGTTTAATTGGAATAATTGCCTTGAAAAAGTGAATCTGAATACCATAACCTGAAATTCTAATTTATTAGTTTGGAATTCCAATAAACTGGAAACTGAGTGTAATATTATAAAATTGAATTCTGAAACTGTATTTGATCCTCGCTGAAAAGTCAACTCTCTCTATTCCTCCGCATCTAATTCTCGCAATTCAATTTACTGAGTCACACATCCATCCGGTTGTTGAGGAAGAGCAATCGAGTGCAGATTCACAGAACTCTGGTCCGTGTCCGTTTTGATAGTTTGATTATTGAATTAAATCCAAAGGGGCAGAAACAAGAAAACGACTTGTATTTCCACAGCAGCGCTGGATCTAACCTGTGTAACCTCAACAACAGAAGGTTGCAAAATTTTAAAGTTTACTGAGCAAACTTTCTATTGCTTCTGTTACACAGGTTAGACCCAGTTGGCTCATATCAGCAAACTTTCAGTCCGACTGAGGGTCACAGTGGGCTGGTGGCCAAAAATGTTAACATCTTGGATACTTATATTGATTTTAATCTTTTGTTTCTGCCAGCCTAAGAGGGTTATGGCTATGAATGAATCAATAGATGAATAATAAGAATAAGCAGAAACATAAGACTTTAATTGAAGCTCCAGCCTACCAACCACATTGTGGCCAATCCAACACTCTGGGGCACATTTTACCAACCGTATTCTGACATTGTTCTGCCCACAATAGCCAACATCAGACAATCAAAAACAGCTGAGAAGGCTGTGATTGGTCAGATGTTTGACAACACATGCTTATGGTTTGGGTCTGGGTTAGTGTGGTTAGGGAGTATTGGGGAGTTAGTGAGTGACTGTTTCCAATCAACTTTCCTGTGGGAACGACAAGACTGGGAAATGTGAGAAAATCAGGCAACAGCTGGCTGATGGTTGACCCAGTATTGGTCTTGTGGTGATAGCATAGTTATCGTGTTGTGTAAACCTTAAACAACTTAAAGTAACCTAGAACCAACTGATGCGTGTCCCACACAGGATAGAAGATTTGATGTGTTTACCTTGTCGTAGTAGTATCTGAGAGCCCGGCTGAGTTTGTCATAGTTCATATTGGGCTTGTTCTTGCGGGCTCCCCACAGCCGGGCCACCTCCTCCGCCTGCAGCAGTTTAAACTCCCCTTCCTCATTGGTCCAGCAGATCAGCTGCTCGTTATTGGAGTCCAATAGGAGCTGGAGAAGGAACTGCCACAGGGTGACAGAGTTGTCCATGTCTCTCACTGAAAAGTTAGAGAGGAGAAACATCATTAGACTCATGGGACTTCTGTGCACAGCGTAACAACACTGGGTTCTGTAAACTTATAAAATATCACCCATGGGCACTACGAAGTCAGTTCAGTAAGTCGGGCCCAATTGCTCCACAATGGGAATCCACAATGGGAAAAGTCTTGATCTTCGTCATCCTCGCCTGTATCTTTAAAAAGCCAAAGAAACCCTTTAAACCACAAAGTCTGCTGGATACCTAAAAGTACGGGCAGAAATGTGGCGCAACTGCTTTAAATGGATATTTAACAGAGGCTGTTTTACAAGCCCAGGTGCGCCGTCTGGTACAAACGATGTTCCCTCATGTGGTGCCCACTTCCCAGGATGATAATGCCACCATACGTCCCGCTGAACAAATGCAAGAGTAGTTTCATTAACAGCTGGATGAAGTCAAACACCTCCCATGCGTTTCCCAGAGCGTAAAGTAGACTTCCGCTTTCTTGATCCCTTGATGAGCTGGACTGGATATTAAAGAAAAAAGTGTAAAGGGTTTTCAGCTGTCCAAAGGACTCAGGCTGTTCAGACGGTAAAGAGAGGCACTATTACTGTTAGGTCGATGATTAGAGCTGTTCCTATACCAATACCAGTATTGGAAATACGTCCGATACTGCCCAAAATTCGGGATCGGGTATCAGCGAGTACGCCAGTCTATGCACCGACCTGATACCGTATTTTATTAACCCAGAAAAAAATCGACTTGCTTATCCGTAAATCAATTCTTCTTCTTCGCCGCTCCAAAACAGTAGCCTTCACTGTGCTGTCGCCCTGGATGTATCATGGCTGCCACTGGCAACTGCTGTTTTAGAGCAGTGAAGAAGAACTGATTGCAGGTAGTTTGTCACAACTGTTTAATAATGATAATATATTTTTTCTATCACGCTGGTATCGGATCGGTACTCGGTATCGGCCAATACCGCAAGTTAAGGTATCGGAATCGGTATCGGGAAGGAAAAAATGATACTGGAACATCTCTATCGATGATACTGAAATACTGTCACATTATTCACGTTAAGCCAATTATTCAGAAATCTGAAAAATGACACCTAATAAAGAACATATATAAAATGTGTTACTGTGATGTGGCTACTGACGAGGCATAGTCGAGGCCAAACATCTTGCTCACATCTGGCTTTTAAAGAGCAGCACATCGTCACGGCCATGAAAATGAAATGGCCCTCACAGTGAGAGGTATAGAATGACATTCATAAGACGTTAATTCAAACAACACCGGGGGCCGAGGAAAGCTATTCACAAAACACCCTGCAAGGATAATGACCTTCACATCAGGGCAACGGTATCCACAGCACAGTGAAAATAATAATCACTATTTTTTTTCAATACTGTAATATCATTACTACAACTCCTAACCATTTCACAAAGAACATGTTCAACTACAGCTTCTATATTAAATAAACTGTGTAGGAGATACTGCAGACCTGTCAATAATCTACAATTCTTACTATAGAAGTTTTATTGTAGACATTTTATTTATCATCACTTGTGAACACTATAGTGTGTTACACCATTTGATTCTTTTAGGTAGGTCTATAGTCTTTCAGACCTGATCTGCACCTGGAATAGACCAGCAGCACCGACATGGGAAACTGGTGCATCCTACTTTGAGCGTCTCAAACAAGTCAAGCTAAACCTCTGCATTAATTACAATCCTTCCTGTCTGTCACCTCAGCTGGGTGCACCTCTAAAGAGTCACATAATTACATGTTGTCCAGAAGGAAAGTGACAGGTTCCTCTCTTCAACAGGTGATAGATGGGAGGGTTCATGCTGAGAGTGACAATGAGAGTGAACCTAAAAGTAGGGACAGGGTAGGTATTTATGTAGGCTGTAATAGTGTGGGTGGATATTCTAAAAACATCAAACACTACATAACTATTAAGTGTCTCATAGTGGGCCACCCTTTGTCTTCAGAGCAGCTTCAGAGCTCCTTATCCTGCCGTCTCTCTGCATCCTGACAGCATGCAGCAGTTTGAGAGATGAAAGAGGAGGAAACCTACTTCCCATGAAGGTTCAGTAGTGTTTACATCTGGTGGTTTGGGAGGTAATGAACAAAAGCAATGTTCACATTTCATGGCTTAATGCTCAGTTCTTTTAATATTTAATCAGATTAATTGCATGATTGTCCACAGTTAGTCGCGATTAACCTTTTATCCGTTCAAAATGTATCTTAAAGGGCCAACAGGCAACAACAGCTGTCAGTGTGTCAGTGTGCTGACTTGACTATGTCTTGCCCCCAACTGCATGTGATTATCATAAAGTGGGCATGTCTGTAAAGGGGAGACTCGTGGGTACCCATAGAACCCATTTACATTCACATATCTCGAGGTCCGAGGTCAAGGGATCCCTTTGAAAATGGCCATGACAGTTTTTCCTCACCAAAATTTAGCATAAGTTTGGATCGTAATTTAACCTCCTTTGCGAAAATCTAGTATGACCTGGTTGGTACCAATGGATTCCTTAGGTTTTTGTAGTTTCATATGATGCCGGTATCTTTAGCTTCTAGCTTTAAAATTGAGCCCGCTTCAACTAAAAAATTGCAAATTGCGTTAAAGAAATTAGTTGCATTAAAACAAATTTGCATTAACAAGTTATTAGCATGTTAACTTTGACAGCCCTTGTTTGAAGTGACCCAAATCTGACATAAGTGTGAATGGATCTCTGCCCTGAAACGCCCACTTTATGATAATCACATCCAGTTTGGGGCAAGTCATAGTCAAGTCAGCACACTGACACACTGACAGCTGTTGTTGCCTGTTGGGCTGCAGTTTGCCATGTTATGATTTGAGCATATTTTTTTATGCTAAATGCAGTACCTGTGAGGGTTTCTGGACAATATCTGTCATTGTTTTGTGTTGTTATTTGATTTCCAATAATAAATATATACATACATTTGCATAAAGCAGCATATTTACCCACTCCCATGTTGATAAGAATATTAAATTCTTGACAAATCTCACTTTAAGGAACATTTTGAACAGATAAAAAAAATATCCACAATCATGCGATTAATCGTGATAAAACATTTAATCGATTGACAGCCCTAGTACCTCTACTACTACTACTACTACTACTACTACTACAGCTGCAGTATGTAAAAGTAAAAAGTATGTGATTTGGAACGTAGCCATAGTCTGACAATAGACGGTTTGACTTGTCATACCACGTAAAGCACACGTGAAAATGATACCATTAATGATGACTCAGTTCCATTAAAATACAAAAAATACCAGGGCCTCCCTTAAGTGGAATGCAGCTATAATTATTGTTATTGAATACACCTGTGCTTTCCCTACTATGACATGGCAAAATGTCTGCCGTGAAAAAGGTCTACATCCTGCTCTTCGTGAAACCTCTCATATACCTTATCTACATTATCTAATACCTTACTGCTATCTCATGTTTGCATGACAACAATTCTGCTGCATTTGTAGTAGCATGGAAATGTGTTGCTTCACACCCAGTGCTCCTAATAGTTTTTTTCACTGCCTACTAGGAGCAACAGGCCTGTGGATCTTTGGCTTCAGGTGAAGGCTAAATTCATCTGAATGCTTTGGAAAGTTGGAAAAAAGAAATCAACCGTAAGGTTTATTTTGTTCACTGTTGTTTATTTGCTCAGAGTTCTAGGTTTGTGGACGCAGTGTTTAGTATAAATCATAATATATATAACAACACACCTTTTGTTTATCAAAAACATCTGTGCTTTTCCTGTGATATTTGCAAATTTGTTAAGAGGTATATCAGTAAAACCTATAAAAAAATATCAATCCGCTTCAACAAAATACGTCAAATATATCAAACGCAATGTTTAATTGCAATGTTTAATTGCAATGTTTAATTTTGTCTAAACACAAAGCAGCTGTACAAGAACTTAACCTTAATAAAATACTGTCTAGAATTATTCAAGTAAGGAATTATCAAATTAAAAAATATGAAAACAAGACTAGAAATCTGACCAGACATTCAATGCCAACTTTAAGTACTTGATTAGTTTGCAATACTCGACGCAATGGACATATTTTGGTCAATACCAAAACAGTTCTGATGTATGATGCCATAGATGTCATAGATATCTCTAGCTCTGTTGTTGTGTTCTGTGCTCCAGGAGGCAAAACAACCAGACTTCTTATAAAAACTTTGATTTGAATAAACTTCCTAGCTGTTTCACAAATGTAACTCAGACCTAATGAGACTTAAGCTTGGGTTGAACGATAAAGAAAACCGCATATTCATAATTTAAGACATATTTGAGATGCTGAGAATAGTTCAGTACTGCAATGAACAACAAAGACAGAGTGCAGACATGTTTTGTTGCAGGGTTTCCATCAGGAAACTGGTTTTGCAGAGGTGGTAAACTGGTATCAAGGCATCAATCTTGAGGTATTGCACCCAGCTGAATGCACAACAAACAATTACACCTCACCCACCAGTGTGTACATTTATAATCATGAACAACAGATCTTATGTTTGCAACAGACCAGGTCATCTTTGAGCCATTTAGGAGAGGTATCCTCAGTGGTGGTCAGCTGTCACAACCCCATAGAGACGCACTGGTACTTGTAGCTAGAATTGCACTGTGAAGTTTACTATCATACTACAGCTTGAATATTATGGCCTGAGCCAGACAGAAGAACCTGTCAGCCTGCTGCGAAGCCCAAAAAAATGGTATTTGGGACAGCCCTAGTTCACATGCAATGCAAGCACGGAAATGTTGGTTATGCAGTGACTCTGACAAATGTAATGGAGGGCCCACTTCTTCTGCAAGGGGAAGGATCTTTTTATTTTTTTGGTGCTTAGTCTTCATTTTTAATAGGGATCACTGATTTATCAGTATCGGCTGATATTCGCCTTGTTGTCTGCCAGTGGCCGATGTTTATCGATTTTGTGCCGGCTAAATGTTATGTTGTAACCAGCTGCTGATCCGGAGAAGAAGCCACTGGCTGGAAACGACACTGGCACGACGTAAAATTGATAGTTTACAAATAAAAGTGAAAGTAAAAGTCGGCCATGCTGGAGTATTACACTGTCTCTGAGAAAGATCAGCGACAACAAAGTTGTATTCTGTATGAAAAACACAACAGGGTAAAGATAGCCCTATTTATGTTTCTAGTAGTTTTTAGATTTACATTTAATTTATGTTTCAAAAAAATAATATTTTGTTGGGCTGCGTATGTACTGAAACATTCTTCTCATGGAGGCTTTTGAAGCAGTTATTTAAAAAAAAAAAAAAAATTGCATGTGAAAGAAGGTTACATTAACAGGGTTTTTCCTGGCTCAAAATAAGACGGGGGCGGTAACATCATGATCATGTGCGTGCATGTGTACTAACCTAGACTGTGTTTGGTCAATGTGTTAAATTGTGGCCAAGTTGTTACAGAGATAGTCAGCGGCAGTGTCTATAATGTTCATCTGCAGTTTTCTGTTGTGTTCCCAATAATAGCGGTTCTTAAAGTGTACTGAAGTAACATATCACATGACATGGTTAAGCTGTTTGAGAATATGATCAAAAAACTTGTAAAACAATTTGATTCCACTGGCAAAATATAATTTATACAAAAGGTAAATCTCCAGTTTTTGAAGCATTTAAAAATGTATTTTAAAAATAATTGTTTTTTTAAGTAATCCCCTCTCACACACGGACGGAGGTGGCCGCCTGGTAATTCTCTATGCAGGAAAAACCCTGATTAAAAGGGACTGTTTGTAACTTCGTACACGTATAAATCATTGCGGGTTGGTGTCCCATGCGCGCTCACGTGTGGCTACGCTGTTCAGACAAGACTCCAAAACAAACTACACGGAAGCACCAAAACCTCAAAGTTATATCTAGCAAAGCCCGTCTTACAAAACAGTGTTGGCTGCAGTGAGAGGATGCAGGGGAGACCATAGCTTTGGTCTCCAGGGCCTGAGTCTCTGCTGTACTCTGCTCCTCTGCCTGCTTGCCTTCACTCACACACCGTGCTCGTTCTCGCTCTCTCGCTCCACTCTCCACACTTGTGAAGTGACGGGGCTCTGCAGCGAGAAACGTTATCGTCTACGACCAAAACTCCGGTGTCTCCCCTGTTCCCTCCGGCCGCGGTCGGGAGGCTGAGGCAGGAAAAGCCAACACTAGAATCAGCATTGATTCATGGAGTGACCTTCGTCTGGTCAGCTAACATTACTGCCAAGCAGCTGAAATATAGAGTGATATTGTGGGTTTAGATGACGTGTGTCGCCTCACTGTTTTGAGCGATGCTCGTTCATGTCTATTTAGAGCGAGCAGGCGCGAGCAACAGGACGCTGACTTTAGTTGACTTAACGGCCACAGGTGTCGCTGTTAACAAGCAATTTCTGATTCTTACAAACAGTCCCTTTAAAGGTTGCTTCATAAATTTGTATGACTGAATTTGTGCTCATTCAAACACAGTGTAATGAAATGCTGAATGACTTTTAGGTCAGTTATTTTTTTATAATGAAGATGTCTTTGTTTCCCTGGCACAGAAGGGGAATAAATAACAACAAAAACAAAATAAACGACAACATTGGTATCGGCATCTGCTATCTGTTATTTAAAACATGGGTATCAGCCCAGAATTTCACAGCGCATCCCTACTTTTTAATCTCCCCTTGCAGGATTTGTGTACAATATTCCTGCAATACACATCCCATCTACTGAGGGGTTTCTCATATTATTACCTAGAAGAGCCACACAAGGAGTCACTAAGTTGACACATGCTGCTATGTGACATTAATATCCTCATAATAATAATAATAACTGATGTGTGATTTTCATGTTTTGCTATTTCGTCCACTCCATGTTACAGTGCTCTCTCTGTCCATATCTGTCAACAAGTGTATGTCTGTGTAAGCTTCTTATGGTGGATGAGTAAATCTGATCCTGACTCATCCAGACCTGCTGGGCTGGAGACACACCCCCCCACACACCCACACACACGCACACACACACACACACACCCCCCCACACACACACACACACACCCCCACACACACACAATCTGTCCCAAACTGTCATGTTAAAAACCGATGATAAATAGGACAGCGTCTAAAACTGCTGCCAGGGAGAAAGATTACCAATGAACGTTATATAATGCCTGACATTGACAGCTAACGATACCTACGGAGCACTGAGTTAACGGCAGCTCGGTCCAATCATTCATCTGACATGTGTTATTAGGCGCTATAAAGGCTCTGACTGGAGGGACTGGTTCCCACCGTCAGCCAGCCCCGCCAGGCGACCACACTAGCAGGCTAGTCTCTGGTAGGCGCTCCAGGTCAATGAAAGCTCGCACCTCCAGACTCACAAACAGTTTCTTTCCCTGGGCCATATGGACACTGAACTAACAATAAATCTGTGCTATATTAATACACTGAATGTGAAATACATTTGATTGTGCAATATATCCTTTGATGCAATATACACCTCAAGTGCAACTACCGTTGTTTACATTTTATTTATTACATCTATACCCTACCTATTATACAAGTACAATTACCTCTGTTTACATTACATCTATTTTTATATTTTATACCTCTAGTGTAACACTTCTGTTTATATTAATTTATTACAGCTACTTTACCTGTTTTATTTGCTTTATAACTGTGTGTTTTACCTGTTACATGTTTTATCTGCCTCGTTTAGTCTTGTCAAGTATTTGTTTTAAAGTACTGACCAGAAGTGGCAACTGTGAATCTTGTTGTATTTAATTATTATTGTTATTTCTTTTCTTGGTTTTGTTTCAGTTTTGAATGTTGAAGTTGTTTTCTCTAGTGTACTTGATGGGTTTGTCTGTAAGCTCATCTACTTAAAAGTTGGTTTAAAAACTGTTGTAATTACCAACAGTGGATTGCATATATGAAAACAGTCTTGAAAAAAGGGAAAAAAGAAAGTATAAAAAAAAGAAAAAAGAAGTGGCAACTGTGAATCTCGTTGTATTTAATACGATGACAATAAAGCTTTCTATTCTATTCTATCTATTCACACAGTGCAAATGAATGAAATTAAATCCATACTTTTCTCATTACTTTCACTTCCTGTCAAACTATCTTTAATGATCACCTTGTGTTGTGCAAAAAGAGCAATTAGACCAACAAAACCTTTACATTACATCGATTTTTATATTTTACACCTCCAGTGTAATACCTCTGTTTACATTTATTTTATTACATCTACCCTACCTGTTTTATGTGCTTTATAACTGTGTGTGTGTTTTACCTGTTATATGTTTTACCTGCCTCGTTTAGTCTTGTCAAGTATTTGTTTTAAAGCACTGACCAGAATTGGCAAACTGTGTGAATCTCGTTGTATTTAATACAATGACAATAAAGCTTTCTATTCTATTCTATTATTATCAATTCACACATCAGTCTGCAAGTCTGCATAATTTATGCTAAACCAAAACCAAAACTGTTTGCACACCAGCAATATTTGCACTATCTGTTTATATCATGTTTATAGCTTATTTTGTATATTGTATATTGGTAGAATTTAAATTTTTTGAATTCTTATTTTATTCTTACGTGTTTATCTATTCTTTTGTTATTATACTGTTTAACTTACACCAACAAAACCAAAGCAAATTCCTAGTATATACCTCTTACACCTGGCAATAAACACGATTCTGATTCTGATTCTAAACCAGTCAACATAAAAGACCACTTGTTGATGAATAACGTTAGTTAGTCAACACACACTCAGTTATATCTTTATCTAACAGTGTAAAGTCACAACATGGAGCTCAGATGCTTCTGTTGTGTATATCATGTGTTTGTAAACAACAACAGAGGAGACAAACATACCTACCTATTTTACAAGTGCATTACATCTATTTTTATATTTTATACCTCTAGTGTAACACCTTTGTTTATATTTATTTATTACATCTACCCTACCTATTTTACAAGTGCAATTACCTCTGTTTACACTACATCTATTTTTATATTTTATACTTCAAGTGTAACTCTTCTGTTTATATGTATTTATTACATCTACTTTACCTGCAACATAAAAGACCACTTGTTGATGAATAACAACATCACACCCCCACAGTTATATCTTTATCTAACAGTGTAAAATCACAGCATGGAGCTCAGATGCTGCTGTCGTGTTGACCATGCGTGTTTGTAAACAGCAGATCAACACAGTAATGTTAGTGTTGCTGTTAGTTAGCGGTTAGCTGTTAGCTGCTAGTTAGCTTAGCCGT
This sequence comes from Sebastes umbrosus, assembly GCF_015220745.1. Classification (NCBI taxonomy): domain Eukaryota; kingdom Metazoa; phylum Chordata; class Actinopteri; order Perciformes; family Sebastidae; genus Sebastes; species Sebastes umbrosus. The sequence goes on along the minus strand of NC_051269.1, from coordinate 40,734,274 downwards.
TAGCTTGTGCTAAGCTAACTGTTTACCTCTCTGTTGGAGCTCTCCGGATCACCGAGTCGTCGAGCCGCGTCGAAATATCCCCAAAACATCTCTGGAGAGCTTTCTATTGTTCTACAGCTCCGGAAACAAGTTACAGACCGAGAGACAACGAGATACCTGAACATAACACACATTAACCTGCCTGTCTGTAGCTGCTACTGACGGTTGTCTGTCTGTCTGTAACTGACTAACTGACGGTGGAGCCTCTAAACAGGAAATAATGCTGCGTTCACTGATCCTCGTACACCTCATTATCGAGACCTGTCGCGCCTCTAAGTAGCGTTTACTCTGAGACCATAAAGGGATTATGTGTGTAAGTAGCCTTCTTTAATGTGCATCCCAGCTAAAGTTCAATGGTCACACAGATTTATTTTTAATTGATTATGTGTGTTTATGTATGTGTATATACTGCGTGTGCATATATATGTATATATTTATACAGTATATATATGTATATATAAATAGATTTTATTTAATTTTATTGTTATAAATGTATTTAATTTTTTTACTTGGTTTTTTTTATAAATTAGGTTTATTGACCATGAATTCCCAAAAAAGTGTAAAACTTGTGGTAATGAGTTGGAATGAAGTTGGCCAAAAAGGTGTAATACACCATGTAAACATCTCAGGGACAATATTGACTTTACAAAGTTTACAGTTTGTCTGTCAGATGTTCTTAACCTTCCTGTTGTCCTCGGGTCAAATTTGACCCGTTTACAAACTTCATCATATTACAAATATGGGTTTCTTTCATCTGATTGCCCCAAAATAACATGAATGAAAGTAATTCATAATTTCTGGGGGGTTTTCTATGATCAAAAAGGAGGTATAATTTCATGTAAATGAAGTTTATTGACCATAAATTACAGAAAAAAGTGTAAAACTTGTGGTAATGAGTTGGAATGAAGTTGGCCAAAAAGGTGTAATACAGAATTGGTTGATAATTTATAATGTATGCTTTAAAAAAAGTCAAACCAGACTGGGTCAATTTTGACCCGGGAATACAAAAGTTGCATGGTCGACGGGAAGACAACAGAAATTATGCAAATACTTTCTTTGATTTTAGCAATGCATTTTAGCGTTATTCGAATTTGAAAAAAAGACTTAATAATCTAGGCCTAAATTAAATAATTGTTGCCTTGTTTGAAAGTATTAATGCTGGACCATTGAACTTGTTTTTCTTTTCAATATTATATTTATTGTTTTTTTGTTCATTTTGAAACAGCAGAACAAACTTTCAAAAACGTCCCAAATAATAACATTCTCGGTACAAAGAAACTTAACAAACCTAATATTAATATAAAATAAGCCAGTATAGATACAGGGAAAACATTATATAGAAAAAAAAATAGATTTATAAGTAAAAACAATATACACAAGTAAAAAATAAAATGAATGTAAAACAATCAAATTAAATCTATTTATATATACGTATATATACTGTATACATATATACATACATACAAATATACGCACACGCAGTATATACACATACAAAAACACGTATACATATAATCAATTAAAAAAAAATCTGTGTGACCATTGAACTAGCTGGGATGCACATTAAACACCAGGATCCGTGAGGGATGAAGATATGGATGTTGATGTTTTTTTATCATTAATGCATCGGCTTCTTAAGGGTGAACGACTTTAACATTCTCCATCCGGTACTCAATCTGACTTTAGCTCACAGGTAAGTGTCCTATATTACACCGCTCCAAAACAGTACCAGGATTGGGTTGAAAGCATTGTATCAATCAAACGGATGTGTGCAAACAATTTGCTGGTGTAGCAGCATGGTCTCAGTCAAAAGGGATCTGAACAGAACACACCCAGCCTTTAAATAGCCTCCTCTTCTATAGACTCCTCCCCTGGGGATTAAGGTGACTCTGATCCCTCCACCTGCTGGTCTCACAGGACTGACTGCAGGCTTGAGATTTTTAACAGTATTATTATTATTATTGTCAAAAATATAAAAAAACAATGACAACTCAGACAAAATAGGAAATTTAAATCAATATTTTCCCAGACTACTACATGTTATGCCATATACGTAAGCAAAATAGGGATTTTGTGTGTTGCTAGTTGTTGTTTTTAAGTATAAATTATGCAGACCTGTCGCGCCTCTAAATTTGTTGATTTATCATGTTGTGTATTTCCAACGTGATTTTGTGCTTTTATTGTACCATTTACAAGGACTTTGACATTCCAAATGGGAAGAAAAAAGGGGAAAAACAAATGATCATTAGATCTGAACTAGGGCTACCGATCAAAATATTGAATTGCGATTAATTGAATATGGGATTGTCCATAGTTATAGTAATCTACCTTAAAGGGAGATTTATCAAAAATGTGAATTTACTTTACACCCTTTCCTTGTAATATGATTTGTCTCAATAAAAAAAAATATTGTGTACATATATATATATATATATATATATATATATATATATATATATATATATAGTATTTATATTGTTACCTTTAATCATATAATAATAATGATACTGTGATATATTCTTGATCATAAATAATAAAAAAAATAAAAAATAAAGTATGTATATATTTTAAAGTAGAAATTAATTATAATAATATCATTAATGATCATGAAAATATTTCAGTATCATTATTGTTATTAATAATGATAACACATCCAATAGAAACAGTGATAACTGAAAAATGTATTAAAATTAAATAAAATAAATGAATAAATAAAATTTGCTCGGAGACAAAATAGGTGTGTTGCTAGCTGTTGTTCTTGTGTATAAATTATGCAGCAAATACTTTTTTTAAGTTGCAATGCAAAATGCGCTTTAGTGGTGCATTTTAACGTTATTAGTATTATTATTACAATACCTGAAAAAAACAGTGACAACTCACACAAAATAGAAATTTTAAATCAACAGACTATTAAATATTATGCCATATACCTTCATTGCTTCACCTGTTGATGCAGCTTGCATGTTCTCTCATATACCTGTAATATAAAATTACCACCTGTTTGCTCGTTTGTTTATATCGCTCAAAATTCCGACGCTTCCGAGTGCCCTAAACACAACCATTAAACTCAAACTGAGATCACTTCCTCTCTTGTTTGTGTTGTTTATTATTTTGTTGTTACTTTACAGATACACATGTAGTAGCCCTGCTGCTGTACACATCAATATGTCAGTGTGTGATGTCTCTACTAACTTACATGACTCACTGTTTATTTCTCTAGAGCAAGGCTTGTGGTTTACAACTTGTTGCTACAATCTTTGTTGTCAACAATCTGTTTTTATTATTATAATTTTAATTTAAAACTGTGTGAAGTGTACCAAGTTTCATGCCTTTATGAAAAAGTGAACATCATTTTCACATATCACCTGGAATATAACTCATAGCTACTGAATCGGGGTTTCATCAGTTGTAACATGTTTATATTGACAATGGGGTAAGAGCTCCAAATTTACGCTAAATTTTGTCGAGGAAAAACTGGCTTGGCCATTTTCAAAGGGGTCCCTTGACCTCTGACCTCCAGATATGTGAATGTAAATGGGTTCTATGGGTGCATAGTAGTCCTTGTAAATGGTACAATAAAAGCAGAAAAACATGTTGGAAATACACAACATGATAAATCTATTAAGGAAGACGGTCATTAGCAACATGACCTAATATCTTCTCTACAGACACCTACAAAAGAAACTGTAGAAACTTCAAGTATGTTTTCAGATTAACCACCAAGTGGCAGCAAATCACAGCAGCGTCACACTATCATCAACCTGCCCTCAGCAAATGTTAGTCTCATTAGGGGGCGTCTGTAGCTCAGTGGGTAGAGCAGGTTGTCCTTTACCCACGAGGCAGTTCGACCCCCGGTTCCTACTGTCTGCATGTCTTAGTGTCCTTGAGCGAGACAATGAACCGCTTCACAGCATCCCACTGCTCCTAAATGCTTAGGATGGGTTAAATCCAGAGGTCACATGTCTCGTATGTACCTGTATGTACTGTATATGACAAATATAATACAATTTAATAACACATTCATGGTGTGAACACAGAGTAAACTCATTCTAATCATGTTTGGATAACAGAGATTAAATGAAATACTGAATCCATTCAATTCAGATGTTGATTTTGCAAGCATACTGTATAAAAGACCAAGATCAATAAGACATAAACATACCTTTGAATGAGTCATTCAGCAGCTGTCAAGGTCACAGCTGAGACTGAGAAACGTTTAATGGAGACTTAACTGCCGCAGCAGCAAGAAAAGCTGCTCAATACGTCTCTACATTATGACATATACCAGACTCCGTTCTGTTTTAGTCTGGAATATTCTTGCACATGTTGAATTTTGCACAGCTACATTTGCACATTTACTACCGTAATTATTTTTTTTATTAAAGAACAAAACATTGTAACTTGCACACTTTGCTAATGTATATAGTATGTTATTGCACACTAGCTGATGTATATAGTATGTTATTGCACACTTGCTAATGTATATAGTATATTATTGCACACTTGCTAATGTATATAGTATGTTACTGCACACTTGCTAATGTATATAGTATATTATTGCACACTTGCTAATGTATATAGTATGTTACTGCACACTTGCTAATGTATATAGTATGTTATTGCACACTAGCTGATGTATATAGTATGTTACTGCACACTTGCTAATGTATATAGTATGTTATTGCACACTTGCTAATGTATATAGTATGTTACTGCACACTTGCTAATGTATATAGTATGTTATTGCACACTTGCTAATGTATATAGTATGTTACTGCACACTTGCTAATGTATATAGTATGTTATTGCACACTTGCTAATGTATATAGTATGTTACTGCACACTAGCTATGTATATAGTGGGTTATTCTATGTTTATAATTTAGATTTTGTTTATGCTAGTTGTAGTAGTCTGTATATTTATAGTGTATTCACACAATAATTTCCCCTCTATCTATCTATCTATCTATCTATCTATCTAGCTATCTATCTATACAATATCACTGAATAAAGAAACCATCATGACCTCACTAAAACTAAGCAACAACAAATCTGAGTGTCTGAAAACACCTTTGGCTGCGCTTAACGGCAGCTAATCAGAGCGTAGTTATCATTCCTAATAGGATTCTGACATTCAGCCAAAACACATTTAGACTATTTAGCTCTTCAGATGATGAAGCCAAAGACCAGAGGCTGATGATTCATCCAGTGGTGGAGCTGGATTGACTGGATGGATGAGTGACTCATCACAGCTCGAGGGAAGAATTTACTGTATTTGAGTTCCCCCTTATTATTAACATCTCCTGCAGGGTTACAACGTGTTTATGTTTTGCATAGATATACTGCACATTTGTTGGAATCCAGCACTTGAGAATATACAGTAAGTTCTGTTTGTGCAGAAACGACTGAATATAACTTTAAGTCATTTTTAATGTGTAACTCTACATTGCAGTCGCAGGTCTTTGTGTGCAGCGTTATCCTTTATACATTTTTAGACCATTTTTGACTTGACATAAAAGTAACCGATGTAAAAAAAAAGAATCTAAAGTGGACATATCATGGCAAACTCACTTTTTCAGTGCTTGTTCACATATCATCTGGGTATCTGGAGTTTCTACCAACCCACAAACTGTGAAATAAGACAACCCAGTCAGTTTTTTGTGGGCTGTCTAGATCAGAAAACGTGATTCAATAAGCCTACTAAACAAAACTACTTGGCATATACTGACAAGTATACAGAAAAGTCGAAGTATACCTGGCTTATACTGACAAGTATACAGAAAAGTCTACTGTAAGTATACTTGGTTTATACTGACAAGTATACAGAAAAGTCTAAGTCTATTTGGCTTATACGTAGGTCTACTTGTACTTAATCTTTTGATCAGTATTCTTGCCTTATAGGCCAACAGAAAGGTATACTTGGCTTGTAGTTGTGCTTACTTTTTGATAGAGTAACCTGTTTAAGAGTGTGAGAGTTTGTAAAAGGATGTTTTGATATGAATTTACTTAAATTCATCAAGAATTTTCAACATTTTGGGATACTCCGTTCACCGTGGAGGCATGCGAGTACAACACATTTCTATTTATTTGTTTTAATCTCAAATAGCTGCTAAATCCTCCACCAGTTCACCAGTTAGTGAGGCGAACTGAGAGCTGAGTTATTATAATTCTCTGTTGGTTCATCACTAAAAGAAGTTCCTTTAAAATTAAATTACACAAATATTTATTAACCTTTTCTTGGGCTGCTTTTCTTGATTCCTATAAGAATTCAGTTTAGTTTCCAACTGGGCCAGAAAGAGGAAGGAAGACGGAGCGAAGGAACGAAGGAGGGAGGGACAAAACATTTAATGAATTCTCAAAATAAGTTTCCGATTAATTGAGGAAGGATCAGCTTCAAACTATCCATTAAAATAGAATAACAACATTCCTCTCTGTTCATAATCCTCGTCACACTTACTGATCAGAGGGATGCCCATAAAGGCAGCACTGTTCCTCTTTAAAGACAGTGCTCTGTCCGACAGTAACCTCTCTGGTCACGACTGTTGTCAGCTACTGTTATTACATTACAGCCTGTGGCCACATTTCATTTCTAAAATGAAACCCCCTTCCTCCCCTCTGCCCTCCTGTTACGACCCACTTTCTCCTCAGACGCCTGAATCAACTCTGAATCAAAACAACGCTGGAGGAATCAGATGAGCAGCTTCACATGTCTGCATCATCCCAGATTAGCAACAGAAGAGCAGGAAAGGAGGCAACGCAGAGTTTTTGCTTTGAAGCCGGTCCCAGTTTCCTGCGGGTGCTAAACACAACTGGAAAGCACCAAACAGCCTGAAATTCCAGTGCAGATATATGCGTGCAGATAGAGCTGCAGCTTCCTCTCTGCTGTCTGGAGCAGTGGTTCTCAACCTGGGGTCCGGGCCCTGCGTCAGGGGCCACCAAAGATCACAGGGGGGGGCCAGGATTTGTCTGCTCCGAGGTTGTCAAAATTAAATTTGCACATGTATAACTAAAATCATAATAACATATTTACTGGATAGTTGATAAAAAAAAAGTCTGTATATAAAAGTATTTCGATTTTTATATTATTTTGCTACTTAGTAGGCAACATTATGTTTAAACTTGGTATTTCTGCAGTGTTGGAGATAAAGATCAGGCTCCACTAATATCAGTAGGGCAGTCAAAGTTAACGCGATAACAACATGTTAACGCAAATTCAAATTTATTTAATGCATTAATGCAACTTGGGATTTTCTTTAGGTTGTAGCGAGCATCGTTTTTAAAGCTAGAGTAAAGATACTGACATCATATGAAACTATAAAACCTAAGGAACCATTGGTACCAACCAAGGAGGTTAAATAACACTCCAAACCTACGCTACATTTTGGCGAGGAAAAACTGTCATGACCATTTTCAAAGGGGTCCCTTGACCTCTGACCTCCAGATCAGTGAATGTAAATGGGTTCTCTGGGTACCCACGAGTCTCCCCTTTACAGACATGCCCACTTTATGATAATCACATGCAGTTTGGGGCAAGTCATAGTCAAGTCAGCACACTGACACACTGACAGCTGTTGTTGCCTGTTGGGCTGCAGTTTGCCATGTTATGATTACAGCATATTGTTTTATGCTAAATGCAGTACCTGTGAGGGTTTCTGGATCAATATCTGTCATTGTTTTGTGTTGTTAATTGATTTACAATAATAAATATATATATACATTTGCATAAAGCAGCATATTTGCCCACTCCCATGTTGATAAGAGTATTAAATATGTGACAAATCTCCCTTTAAGGTACATTTTGAAGAGATAAAAAAATTTGTGATTAATCGTGATTAAATATCTTAATCGATTGACAGCCCTTTCTTGCTACTTAATTGGGCACATTCTGTTTAAAACCAGTGTTTCTGCACAGTTTGCAGATAAAGATTATACTATTAGTAGAATTAGATTCCAGTGGCGGCTTGTTTCCGATTTGTGTGATCCAAACATTTCCAATAACTCCAGAGTGCTGTAAAGTAACGAAAATATTCTGCTTCAATCCATATTTGCTGGTGTTTAGCCTTTCAAAAGAAACTTTTTCACTGCGGTCAAAAAACTGTTTGCTCTCCTGCTTGCCACACATAAAGAGAGACATTTAATACACTGAATCACTTTAATCAAACTGGAGAGGATTTTGTTTGAGGATTTGCAAATTTTTTAGGGTGATGACGTCAGATAATATGGAGGGTGGGGGGCTCAGCTTTTCTTAGATACAAATAGGTGGGCTTCAATGGAAATAGGTTATGAACCACTGGTTTAGAGTATTGATCTAAGAGATATTGCACCATACTGCAGCAGTCAGATCAGTATTGGAAAGTGGTTACAGGACTGAAAGCTGCCTGCAGCATTTTTCTCTTTGATTCAGAGGCTCAATGGAGTGGCCTTGATGTGGTTATCCTGCCGGCCGCCGCCCACTCTGTGCTGTAATCCCTGCTGTCGCTCAGCGCTGCAGGGATCTCAGATTGCCGTCATTTCAGCGAGACGAGTCACTGGATGAATTAGTAGAGAGGAGGTGACTAGAGACTCAATGAAAGGAGAGCAGGACGGTAACTACTGTATGTCTGCCATGTCAGCAAAGCTAAGCAGCATTTAAAGGTTCACATCTGGATGAAAGTAAGAGTAATTAAAATAGAATAAGTCTTGCTTGTAAAAGTGTCATAAACAACAGAACGTCTCAGGATTTCAAATCATTCTACATTACATTTTTCAGTTATTATATCTGATGCATCTACATATAAGCCACATTATAATGGTACACTGTTGGATCATTTAAAGTACTGCATACTAGTGTATTTAGATAGAAAGATAGATACATTTAGATTGATACTTAATTGATCCTGAAGGAAATTTAGGCATCCAATAGCTTAAACAACACGTCCCAACACCAATACACCTTAAAAAGAGATCAACTCGAATAGAATAAAGTTAAATAAAATAAAAATAAGATAACAGAAGTACAGCAGTGAAGTGACAGTGTGCCAATGGTAGTGCAAATAGTGCAAGAGTACTGAATATAGTAGTGTATATCATAGTGTATGATACAGTAGTGTAATGTAATAGTATAATAGTAGTATAGCTGTATAATTTGATAATACAAGAAGATGTAAGAAATGCTATGAGAAGATATAATAATAATAATAATAATGATAATAATATGGGTGTAGTATAGGTTAATACAATAATAATAATAATAATAATAATAATAATAATAATAATAATAATAATAATAATATTAATAATAATATGGGTGTAGTGTAGGTTAATACAACAATAATAATAATAGTAATACTAATGATGGTACTATATACAGTATATATAATATGAATGAAAGATACAGTTTCCAGCAGTCAAGTACTCAGGTGAGTATATAAACAATGTAAACTACTATCTATTTCTCATTGAAGGGTTTATAAAGACCTTTAGACCTGCTGCACTATTCAGTATTTATTTATATGAAGAATGTGTAAAATGATGTGTAATGTTGAACTTTTTAGGCTCTTTTTAGCTCATTGTTTTGGTTTTTTTCCAGCTCACAAATGTAGTACTTGGGGTTCAGGCTATGTTTCCTCATCAGTGTTGTTTCCAGCCGCAGCAGGCAGCTGCATAAAAAGCTGTGATAAACTCATGGTACGCTACCAGCTCAGCACCAAACAGCAGTCAGACACAGTTAGAGAGCAGCTGGTGAACACAGTGGAGCATTTAGCAGCTAAAAAGCAGCTTTTCAGTAGTTACTAAAAGATCAACACAGAGCTTAAAGAAGAGTGAATACTGGATTTGTGTGTGTTGGACGACAAATAAATGCTTATGTCGCTCTGCGTCTGCTGGATTTAAATAGTCAACAGTGTGCTGCACGTCAGCCATATTCATTTAACCATTAAAGCAACTTTAATCTACAAAGTAACTTGTAATATGGTTGTCACGTAAAGGCAGTGGAGAAAAAGGTACAATACTTTTGAAAGGTATTGAAGTAGAAGTAGAAAGTAGCCAGTAGTGGAAAGTAACTGTGTATTTACTTTTAAAGCTGAAGTAGGCGAGATTGGAGCAAATATCCACACACCGGAGGAAAACAAGCAGTAAGAGCTGATCTGAGGTCTGCTGTCCAGCTGCTGTCTATGAGAGCCGGCTGTCAATCACTTGCGTTACGTTAATGCCTATTTCTCTCCTCAGGTGTTTTCAGAATCATCTTGTAGTGCACGGTTTAGCTGTAAAATGAGAAAGTCTTTGACGCCGCCGCCATTGTGAAATCTGGTGAAGGAACGCCAAGTTCTGGTCACATGACCGGAGCACAGCCAATAGGAACGCTCTCTCTCTGAAATGACCTGTGATTGGTCAAAGTCTCCCGTCACGGGCTAGATGTTCTAAAGCCTAAAAACAGAGTCATGAAGAGCTGCAGAAGTCTAGTTTTCTCTCAGAACACTTGAATTACAATATGCTGAAAAGTTATTATGGAATTTTTGCCCAATGATGCCAAAAATATATACTGCCTACTGAAGCTTTAAGTACAATTTTTAGGTACTTTATTTGACTAATTCTATTTGATGCAACTTTATACATCTACTCCACAACATTTCAGAGGGACATATTGTACTTTTGACTCCACTGCATTTATTTTAAAGCTTTAGTTACTTTGCAGATTCAGAATATTAATACAAAATATAATCACAAAATACATGATGTTTATTATATTGACTATTAATGAATTATTATAAATGAGTACTTTTACTCTAGTAAGAATTTGAACGAGGGTTTTTTTTACTTGTAACAGAGTATTTCTACACTGTGGTATTGTTACTTTTACTTTTTAAGTAAATGATCAGAGTACTTCTTCCACCACTGAAAGTATTGGAAAATGTAAATACTTAAGTAAATTAGCCTTTCGAATATCATTCCACACAATAAAATCGATGTAAAATGGTAGTGGGTGTTAAAAATAACACTTTCTCACACTTGTGTGTGAACCCAGCTGTTACTGTAACTTCCATTCAACCCTCATAATTGCAGTAACAGTTCTTTTCATGAAGTATCCGTCAAGAAAACAAAGCAAGGGAGTCAGCAATTTCATTTTTTTGCTTTTTATTTTTGCAAATAGGAAAATAGCATATCTGATATTCCAAAAAAAAAACAAAAAAAGAAAGAGATGAGGCTGTGTTCAAGCAGATCCACAGACCGGACAGAGAGAGAAGCAGAGAACAGAAAAGAGAGAGAGAGAGAGAGAGAGAGATGGATGCTGATTAGAGGATACAGGTCTAGATGTAGGTCAATAGAAGCAGCCTGGGGAGGCTCAGACACAAAGACAGATAAACACGTCTGTCCGTCTGTCTGCTCTGAAAGGGTTCCTACATCACTAAGCATGGTTGTTTTATAAAAAAAGAGTGAAACCTATCCATAATGCTAAAGAGACAGAGGTATGAATGAGGACGTGTAAATGTGCACTGCTACATGCAGAAGTGCTCCACTTTGGAGTTCATCCAAAAAGCACCAATGTTGCTCGAGCTAAGCTAAGATTGCCAGTAGCCTGCGGGTTTGTAGTAGCGTTAAGTGTCTGCCGGTTCAACAGAGACAATCCAGTTATGTGAAGCGTTCGGTTATACAGTCGCTGATGTGTGAAGCACTGGGAGGTTAACAAGCACCAATGTGTAGAGATCAAAGAATAAATCATAATAGTGACTGCACAGCACAGATAACAGTCTCACGGAAGTTCGTGAAATAGTCACGAAATTGAATCTATTTGATTCGTCTCCATAGACACGAATTTCCCTTTTTCGTGACGCTCAGCACGACTTTCAACAACGTATTTTTTGTGCGTTTTCCTACAAATATCCAGCAACACGTGACGCAAGTGTCAATTTCCGCTCCAGTCTTGTCAAAGTAAAAGCACTTAGTTAGGAAAAGGCTTAAGGCTTAGGCTTAAGCAACAAAAGTACTTAGTTAGGTTTAGGAAAAGATCGCGGTTTGGCTTAAAATATCTCCGGAAGTGCTGTAACTTAAGTGCGGAAGTTACGTGACAAATACATCAACATTAACTTCTGGTTTCACACGTGACACAAGCAGCAGTCTCCTGTGTGAAAGTCCTGTGGGGTTTTTTGTGGCGCTCAGCACGACTTTCAACAACGTATTTTTCGTAAGTTTTTCTACGAATGTCCAGCAACACTTGACGTGTCAATTTCCGCTCCAGTCTTTTCAAAATAAAACCACTTAGGTTTATGAATAGACCCACTTGGTTAGGCTTAGGCAACACAACTACTTATTTAGGTTTAGGAAAAGATTGCGGTTTGGGTTTAAATAACTCCGGGAGTAACTTAAGTACGGAAGTTACAGGACAAGTAAATCAACTCTGACTTGTGGTTTCACACGGGACATAAACAGCCGTCTCCTGGGTAAAGAGTCCTGTGTTTTTTGACCTACACATCCACCGCGACCAACATTACATACGAATTGACTTCGTGCTGACCATCACGAAAAAAAAAAATTGAAATTCATGTCTGTGTACACGAATCAATACATTACATTTCGTGACTATTTAACGAGCTGCTGTGCGACCGGGCTGGCACAGCGCAGCTTAACCTTCCTTAGAAAATCATTTTTACGGTTCCAATGCATATCGTGGAACCGCTATAAGAGCACAATGACTGTTTCTCACTTTCCACTAACACAAAGTGCACTTGAGACCAGCAGACTCAGCTTAATAGTTTGTGAACGTGTAGAGCGGGACTCCAAATCCCAGACCGTAATCAGTCCGACATTCCACAGATTGATCACGCTACAATCAAACTAGACCAAAAAACCTCTCCAGAAAACACCACTTGAATAGCTTAATGCACTGATTGAAAATCCTCATTGATATAAAAACAAACATCTATTATAAAGGCTACAAGCTGTACATGTTATCTTTGTCCTTTATGTTCAATACACATTATATTGAGTATGCTAATACAGATGAGTAGATGTTAGCTGCCTTTCCAGCTGTTTAAAACTATTAGCTTTTCTTGCTGCTGTAACCAACGGAGAAATGTGTTACAGTAACCGCTACTGTAAATAAGAAAGAGCAGTGTTTCACATCACTTTCGCACCACTGAGCCAGAATATAACATATAGGCCGAGTAAGTTTCCAGGCGGCACAATGATTTCAAGAGAACAAAGAGCTTATAAACTGTCACGCACCGACGGTGTGGTTTTCATGCTCTCGCAGGGCCGGAACAGGGTTTTCTGGTTTGGCAACCCCCGGTTCAGAATCACAGTTAAATAAGAGCAGTCACATGATAACAGTAGGATCAAGTGAGGTTGGTTTTGTGATATGGATAAAGGCATCAATAGAGATTATAGGGCATTCTGGGGCTGAGAAAAGGCATACGGGTCAAAAACAGGGTAGATAGAGAGGCGGAGTCTCTCTCCTTCCGATGGACCACAATGGGAACTTATGTCAGGAAAAAATATGTACGACAGCCAACGGAGAGAGACGAATATTTTTTTGATCCTGTTTGAATTGCACCATGAATCACACATATGATGTTTGTCAATTTAAAACACACGTTTTCAAGTCGAGGAAGTTTCAGTTTGTCTCATTTAGTTCTGTGTGAAACCGCTCAGTGAACTACATCTCTCGTCTCGCCCAATATACATCACCAACCCTAGCCAGCTAGCTACCTTTGCTATGAGCACGCACAAATAAATCCAGAATTTATCCAGCGACTCCAGAGGCCTGTACTACGAAGCGAGTTCAACATACCCTTGATACCTTCTCGTTATCTGGCTTCACTAACCCTAGCAAACGTCATCCTGCTAAGCGGTCCTACGACGCTGGTTATCAACTCGATAAATCAACCCAGGGTTTCTCAGTCTGGTTATGAGCGCGTTCACATGTAAGGGGGGCGATGTTAGCAGCATCTGACCAATCACAAACATGGACAAGTCTACTGTCAGCAGAGCGGCACATTTCACAAACTATAATATTAGACAATTGCGAAGAAGTTAAACACATAATTCAGCCGAATGCAGGAAGGACAGCTGGCAAAAGAAAAAAATTGCAGATGTGTGAACGCGTAAATTAACAGATTTATTAATTTAACGGCCTGAAAAGTCAGATATATTCGTCTAGATGGGGCTGGGATATATAATAATATATATATTATCATATGATCGGCACACCGAGCTCTGATTGGTCAGTAGGCGGTGCTTTTATATACTGTACATAACCTGAACACCTAACCTGCCCCAGAGCAGGTTAGGTGTTCAGCATAAGTTACCATGGCGATCTACCCCTTCGTAGGACTTAAAACCCCGAAGGGTTAACCCTGACGTTACCTCGCTAACCCCAAATCCTGATTTATAGTACAGGCCTCTGGTCTTTTTATCAGTCAGGAAGAGAAAGAAGGATCAGACCCGTTGTTCCTGTGAGTTCATCCCAGTAGGAAACACACAGACATCGTGGCTTCAGAGAGAGAGAGAGACGTCACTTAACGCGAGTTTTGGACGTGTTGTCATTCTAATTACGTATTTTCACAGTCTGATACTTCAACAGTTTCACAACAAACTGAGACTTTCTAGAAACATCACATGTATGTTTCTTGGCGCAATTCAAACAGGATACAAAAAAAAAATTATCTCTCGCAGTTGACTACCGTTCATTTTGTTTCTGAAATAAGGCCCCATGGTGGTCCACCAAAAGGGGCGGGACTTCACCTCTCTATTAGGATTGGACGAATACGACAAAAGGCCAGGACTGGATGCATAAAACTTTTTTTTTTTTCTCAGGTTTGGCCAAATTGTGAGAAAAGCCACAATTTTAGACTGACAAAAAACATTTCTCATAGCAGTCATAGTGTTCATTCAGAGCGAACTGTAACTCTGAAAATTCTGCTGCTTGAATCATAATTTCACCCTGCAGCGATGGGCGGTCACGCTCTGCCACGTGCACATGTCCATTATGATTAGAACAAATGTGATTTTCACTTGAACAGCATACAAAAACAAAAAAACATTGGGAAGCTTCATCCACGTGGACCCTGAAGTTTGGCTTTGAGGAAGAATCACAAAAGTAGAAATGGGGATAAAAGAATTACAGACACTCCTACTGCTGGTTGCCACCATACTTCCAACAGCACCGGGTGACAGCAGTGCAAGCAGTGGCTGCAAGAGGGGCCTCTGTAAGACTGTTTTGTCTTGTGTGTGTGTGTGTGTGTGTGTGAAGGCCAGGAAATCCACTTTCAGCTGAGCTTTTCCTGAGGTGGCTGCTCTCAGTATACGACGAGCTGCTCAGAAGGAAGAGTGAAAGATAAACAGCAGGGAGGAGAGAAAGGAAGGAAAATGTGAGGGGGGGGGGAACAGCAGCCAGCTCTCACGATTCTTCTGAAAGTTCTGCTTGTGAAGCACCAAAAGTCCTGAGGGAGACCCGGACCCCCCCCCTCCGCGGTCAGGCTGGGTGGGTGCAGGCCAGGGTTTTAGGCCAGCTGAAGGTGTCACACGGTGGCTCTGATAATCCTGCTAGGCCTGGAGCTGCGGTGGACCTTCGTGTGTTTGGATAAGTGATCACTGCGGGCAAACTTCTTCTCGCACAGTGAGCACTCGTACGGCTTGATGCCGGAGTGGGAGCGGCGGTGACGGGACAGTTCGTCGGATCGGGAGAACCTGGAGACACAAGAGCAGGCGAGCGGAGTGAGCGATGTACACCACGTGTTTCCACATTAGCCCACCGGCTAATTTGGCTAATGATGATGAGAATGACAACACTGTCCCCTACATGAGCTAATCTGGTGTACAAGGACACAGCTAGGAGCTCTAGGCCCAAAGAGTGAATGTTAAAGGGGACATGTCACGCTCGTTTCCAGGTTCATACTTGTATTTTGGGTTTCTACTAGATCATGTTTACATGTTTTAATGTTCAAAAAACACATTATTTTCCACATACTGTCTGTCTGAATATACCTATATTCACCCTCTGTCTGAAACGCTCCGTTTTAGTTCCTGTCTTTTTAAGACCGCCACCTGAAAAAGCCCAGTCCATGCTAATACCTGCCCTATAGTGTTTAAGGTGCGTTTCCTATGCTAAAACCTGCCCTATAGTGTTAAGGGTGCGTTTCCTATGCTAATACCTGACTACATGAAACAGGAAGTAAAACTGGCTGGACGGGGGCTTTAATGTTAATGTTATAGTGTAAATACAAATGGCTGGCTGAACAACCATGTGCTCTTTTTTTTTTTTTTTACACCTGCGGGTTTTAATTCCGTGTTTAACGTCACAATGTTAAACAACCTGCAGGCAAAGTCTACAGAAATGCAGACTTACGGGAAGTGTTTCATAAAGGTCTCAAACTGTCTTCGAGAGAGCCCTCAAGCACTTGACGATTTGACAGCCCTAAACCCTTAAGGACTTTGCGGGAGCACGCCTCAGAGTCTGTGAGTGTGGACATTGGAATTAGGCCATACAGTATATTCCATTGAGCCTGCATGTGACATAGGAAGGGGAGCCAGATCTGAATGACTTGTTGAAG
This sequence comes from Sebastes umbrosus, assembly GCF_015220745.1. NCBI lineage: Eukaryota > Metazoa > Chordata > Actinopteri > Perciformes > Sebastidae > Sebastes > Sebastes umbrosus. The sequence goes on along the minus strand of NC_051269.1, from coordinate 40,717,710 downwards.
CACATGTTTTCTGATCAGAGAGATTTTTATGATATGTACCCTTTAATAAGCAGCGACGATATTTACTGCTGCATATATAGTTTATACTGATGCACGTTGGATGTAATGAATAAAATGGGAGCGTCTGTCTCCACAGTAAATCATCTGTTGGGTGTTTGATGGTTATTTATTTGTGTTTTAGAACGTAACCACCATGAAACAATCACTTTTCTTTCTCTCATTCACAGCACCACCGTGCCGTCTCCCCGTCGGGAAGCCGACAGCAGAGTCTGACTTTACTTTTAATGTTAGCAAACAAAGAGAAATGTTCCCCACCCGTCCTAAAATGGTCCTGAGTCATTACTAGATTACTTCCTTGTTTTATGAATGAAGCGGTACACGAGCAGTGCTGTGTGTGTGTCAGTGACGATCATCCCTTCAAACTCCACCCCTAAAGTTCCTGTACTTCCAGATAGTACTACCCCCCGACCAGGGGCCTTTTTGGGGGATAAAAAGTCCCCTGAACTTAACTAGACCCTGGTCCCTGCGGTCAAGGCAAGATGAGTTTGTAAACGCATATTAATATATTATACCATGAAACTTCCAAAGTTGTTTCATACAATAAGACAATTATTTCTTGTATTACAAGTTTTCTGAAATGTTATTTTTAAATGCGGCATTATCTAATGGTAACTTTTGGTGAATTTATGAGAAATCTACAGATACAAATAGACAAAGTTTAGTAAATGAACACATAAATGTGTATTTTGGATGTTTTCCTTCCACTAGTCTGAAAGAAGATGTTATGGAAGCAAAACAGCCCAAAATCTAAAAATTGGCCAGTGCATGTAAAAGGATGTTTCTGCCTGAGATGTATTAACTGTTAAACCTGGTAGAGTACACGTGATGCCACATACCTCCATCCACACTCAGGCCAGCTACATGTGTAGGGTTTCTCTCCCGTATGCCGGCGGAAGTGAGCTTTCAGGTGGCTGCTTTTGGTGTACATCTTCCCACAGCCGGGGTGGGAGCACTTATGGACCCTCTCTGTCGGCAGCAGCCTGGTCACCCGGGGGGCCACGGCCTTCAACAGACCACCGCCCTGGCCCCCAAGCCCCGTCAAGCCCGTGATCTCTAGAGTCCTCATAGTGATGGGCAGAGGGGCGATCTTCACGTACTTCTGGTCACCTGACTTGGGATCTCCGCTGTGCAGTGATAACAAGGTGGTGGTGGTGGTGGTGGTGGTGGAGGTGGTGGTGGCGGAAGGCACCTGCGGGGCCAGCAGGGTGAGATTTTGTCCGGTGGCAGCACCCTGGAGCCCCATGACCAGATGAGTGAGCCAGATGCCACTTTGGGCCCCGGGAGGAGAGCCTGTTGGGGTGGGAGGCTGGGCCAGAGGGAGGGGCTGGAGCTGGAGGACCAGCGGAGCGCCCAGGAGCACTGGCGGGGTTACGGTGGAGGGTGAGGGGTTCACTTGGGCAGAAGGGGAAAGGTCAGCTGGGCTGTTTTGCTTGTTCTGAGGAGTGTTTGGGCTTGAAGTGCAATGATTTGCACTAGACCCGGGGTCACTGCAAGTCTCTGAGGAAGCAGCCGGGGGTGCAGTGGAGGATGGAGAGTGACTGCAGGGTCGAGGGGATTCTTCCTCTTCTTTAGGGGTCAGCAGCCCGTCTTTGACCAGCTCCATCTTCTCCCTCAAGAACTCCTCGATGTCCTCCAGGGTCGGGGTGAACGGGGAGGAGGGATGGAATGGGAAGTCTGGCAGTTTGGGCTCCTGACTCGCAGGCTCCTCTTCTCCCGCCGGTCCAAGAAAGATATGCAGACTGGCCCCCTCGTCTTCATCTTCGTCCTCCTCCTCCTCATCTTCCTCCTCTCCGGGGCTGGAGCTGAGCACGGCGCCCAGCTCCCCGGCGTCGGGGCTGTCGCAGGACGCCGAGCTGCCGCCCTCGCTGCTGGCTGCGTCTGCCAGGACGAGGGAGAACAGGCTGCTGCTGCTGCTGTCCCTGAACACGTCATTGTCCAAACTCAGCGGTCTGCTGCTGAGAGACACCATTGATCCAGAGGAGAGGATGTGGAGGAAACACTATCCAGAAGTGAGATCACAAAAACCTGCAAAGGCGACATAGAGATTGGATTTTATTACCCAGCAGAGAGAGGAAGTGCATGAAGAGCTATTTACCTCAACGCCCGGGTTTTAAACTTTACACTAACCTTTGGCAACAAACAACATATTTAAGAAGTCATTTTTTTTCCTACTTGATTTTTGTATTTGTTTTTTACTAACTTGAAAGGCAATATTCAACTTTGATAGAAAATAAAGATATATACTTTAATAATAACGTTGAACATAAATAATGAATAATGTAGGATTATTCCTTATTTCATGGACTATTTGGGATTTATTCTTTATTATTGCATATTTGGATAAACAAAACAAAAAAAAACAAAGCATTTGAATACTGATTTAGAGGTTGATTACCATGGCAATGGTCATAGCTGACAAGAAGTAATCTTGGACTAAAGCTATTGCCCTAGCGACAGAATGGCATTGGAAACATCTATACATATGTATATAAAATGAGGCAGCGGTAACAGATATTATAAATACATAATAAAGTGGCAATCCTTAAGACTTCAGTCCTGGTTGATTTAAAATATCTAAGTGAAAACAATGTGCTCAGAGTTTAGCAGACTGGAGTCTTCTTGTTGATACACAAGCTTAGCAATAGAATAGAAAAATGAAATGTATATGTACAGGAGCTTCAAGTTTTCAGAAATGTGTGCATAGTTCCATTTTTCGGTGTGAAACTGTAATATGGCATTTTTTTTCGGGAATGACCCCACAGACACCCAGTTCATAATATTGCAAAAATATAAATATTGGAATTAGGGCGGTCAAAGTTAACGCGATAATAATAATAATTAATGCAAATTGTTTTAACACCACTAATTTCTTTAACGCAATCGATCTTTCAGAGGTTGTAGCGGGCTCAGAAGATACTGGCATCATATGAAACTAGAAACTAATGAATCCATCGTCATCCATCGTCATACTAGCTTGTCATGAAGGAGGTTAAACAACGCTCCAAACTTACGCTAAATTTTGGCGAGGAAAAACTGGCATGGCCATTTTCAAAGGGGTCCCTTGACCTCTGACCTCCAGATCAGTGAATGTAAATGGGTTCTATGGGTACCCACGAGTCTCCCCTTTACAGACATGACCACTTTATGATAATCACATGCAGTTTGGGGCAAGTCATAGTCAAGTCAGCACACTGACACACTGACAGCTGTTGTTTATTTTGAGCATATTGTTTTATGCTAAATGCAGTACCTGTGAGGGTTTCTGGACAATATGTGTCATTGTTTTGTGTTGTTAATTGATTTCCAATAATAAATATATACATCATTTTGCATAAAACAAGCATATTTGCCCACTCCCATGTTGATAAGAGTATTAAATACTTAGGTAGGTAAATAAGTACATTTTGAACAGATAAGAAATGTGCGATTAATTGTTATAAACTACGGACAATTATGGGATTAATTAAATAATTTAATCGATCAGCTCAATCACCGTTGTGTTTCCTCATTTGGCTTTAGAAAGTGACGTATCATCGATTGACAGAATTGCAATACTTTCATATACACATATATACATACATTTGCATAAAGCAGCATATGTGTCCACTCCCATGTTGATAAGAGTATTAAATAACTTGACAAATCTCCCTTTAAGGTACATTTTGAACAGATAAAAAGTGTGCAATCAATCGTGATAAACTATGGACAATCATGCGATTAATTAAATATTTATATAAATATTATTAGAATTGCAATACTTTCATCAGCTCCATCACCATTGTGTGTCCTCATTTTGCAAAAGAAAGCTAGTTATCAGACATTTATTTAAATGAAAATCTGCCACTTTAAAAGAGTGTCATGGAAAATGTCTTTGGTTATTGCCATGTTATGATTTGAGCATATTGTTTTATGCTAAATGCAGTACCTGTGAGGGTTTCTGGACAACATCTGTCATTGTTTTGTGTTGTTAATTGATTTCCAACAATAAATATATACATACATTTGCAGGTACATTTTGAACAGATAAAAAGTGTTAATTTGCGATTAATCGTGATTAAATATTTTAATTGATTGACAGAATTGCAATACTTTCATCAGCTCAATCACCATTTTGCAAAAGAAAGCTACTTATCAGACATTAATTTAAATGGAAAATCTGCCACTTTAAAAGAGTGTCATGGAAAATGTCTTTGGTTATGTAAATCTGAAGTGTATTGAAAGTTAATCTTTAGTTGGCAGTCTGAGTCCAGCTAGATTAAAGTCTCTCTTTATCTCCGGTAAAGGCTGCCTGGCTGCTGGTCTCTCTTTATCTCCGGTAAAGGCTGCCTGGCTGCTGTCAGAGCGTCGGGCACATGTTGCAGCAGGGCCTCTCATACTTCACACCGTGCAGTAACACAGAGCTCGGAGGGCTGCGGGCTGCTGGGTAAACACGGCCCGACCTGACGCGCCCGGAGAACCGAGAACCGAGAGGAAGGAATGAAAACACGAAGGAAACACCGATGCGACTCTCTGCTTGTGTTCGTCTGCATCGGAATCCACGAGTCTCAAGTTCGGCTGGGTCAAAAGGAAATGTTCTATTTATACTCCTCCGAGCAGGAGAACCGAGAGAACCGAGAGAACCGAGAGAACCGAGCAGAGAACCGAGCAGAGAACCGAGCAGAGAACCGAGCAGCAGCGGCATCGCAGCTCGACCTACCGTGAGCAGCTCGCTGGAGGCTCCGTGCAGAGTCGCAGCACCGTGGATGCTGTTTTCTCCTGGTTGTTTTCTTCCTCCGTCGTGTTATTGTCGGAGCTCTCTCACATCCCGTCCTTGCCACGGGTCCATGTTGGCATTCCTGTTCCCAGCATCACGTGACCTGCATTGCTGCACAAACCTCCGGAGGCACGAGTCCCGATCCGCGTCTCTGATTGGCTGAGCGCGGCGGAGGCTCGCCCTAAAAGGAGCGTTCTGATTGGCCGCCGCTCGATAAATTCTGACTGCCATGTGTTGATGGAGGATCACGACTCTCAACCCCAAACACAATGTGGCCTATTGAGATATATATATATATATATATAAAGTTTAAATTATGACATAAATAAATATATATATATATATATATATATATAAATATATATATATATATATATATAAAGTTTAAATTATGACATAAATAAATATATATATATATATATATATATATATATATATAAAGTTTAAATTATGACATAAATAAATAAATATATATATATATGTATGTGTGACAACATCCTGCTGCTGAATATATATACTAGTCTGTCGATGTATTTTCCAGCTTTGATTATAACAAAGCAGGGGTCTCCAACAAGTAAAAAGAAAAATATATAAAAATAAATAAATAAATAAATAAATAAATAAATGCCTATTCAATATTTTCATAGTATGCAACCTCTACTGCTCCCATATATATATATATATATACAGTGTATATGCTTCGATATTTATCTCACTGCCTCTTTGTATATATTTTCTTAATATGCCTCTGTCAAGATTCAAGATTTAAGATGTTTATTGTCACACCTGTTTTACAGGTACAATCGTGTGAAATACTTTTTGCTGGGAAGCTCCATTAAGAAAACAGTAAGTTAAGTAGCAAAAAATTAAATTAAATAAAAATAAAAATAATAGTGTATTTACAAATAATATACAGTATAATAATAAAGGAAATACTTGGTATATGGTAAATATAGAAGCATATATATATATATATAAAAATTATATATATATATATATATATATATGGGAGCAGTAGAGGTTGCATACTATGAAAATATTGCACAGGCATTTTTTTTTTTTTTTATATTGCACATACTTGGATTACTGTCTGGCCTTTAGTATTTCTTTTTATTAATTGTATAACTTACTTTTAATGGAGCTTCCCAGCAAAAAGTATTTCACACGATTGTACTTGTATAACCAGTGTGACAATAAACATCTTGAATCTTGAGTCTTGAATCTTGAAAGCTACCTGTGTCTGAGTGGCTCACTAAAGGTTAAAAGAATATGGACATAAATTTGATAACACAAAGTCACATGGTAAACCGGTTTAAATTTCTATTCAATCAAATTCACAGACATCGCGCCCCCTTCTGACACAAAATGATTATTCGCCAATCAGCCGACAATTAAACAAGTTGTGCTGCTTTCAAATTTCATGACATCAGTAACATCAGGTGATGTTAGCAGACCAGCAAGCGTACACCAGAATTTACAAAGACCGTAAAAAAAAATAAAAAGCAAAAAATATACTATTTTATTGAGGAATGGATGATGACAGATGAGTATGTCTCATTTGCGGTGCAAGCGTGTCAGTCGGTAGAAGATGTAACGTCGAGTGCCACTTCACCAAAGTCCACGGCAACTTTTCACGGCAACTTTTCACGGGACTTTACGTCTGGTAGCAGTTTATGAACGGAGAAGGTAAAGGAGCTGAAAACAACGCTTAAAAGACGTCAGTCTCTGTTTACCAAACCGACGAAGAAGGCCAATGCTGCAACAGAGGCTTCATTTAGTGGCGCACATACTAACGAAACAAACAGCCCTTCACCGATGGAGGGATTGTAATAGAAGTGTTGACTGCCATGAAAGTAAGACAGAAATGATGTCTGCTATTGGCGATGTACAACTTGGTGGAGCTATGTGTAGCTCTTAAAAAGGTTGGAGACCCCTGTAACAAGGGTACATTTGAACCCTGGTGTCTGGTGTATTCAATGGAGAGAAACTGTAATTACAGCAATTTTTACACCCAGTTCATAATGTTGCAAATTAGCAATTAGGGCTGTCAAAGTTAACACGACAATAACGAATTAACGCATCAACGCAATCGATCCTTTGGAGGTTGTAGCGGGCTCGGAAGGTACTGACATCATATGAAACTAGATAACCTATGTAATCCATCAGTACCAACCATGTCATACTAGCTTGTTGTGAAGGAGGTTAAATAACGCTCCAAACTTACACTACATTTTGGCGAGGAAAAACTTGCAAGGCCATTTTCAAAGGGGTCCCTTGACCTCTGACCTCCAGATATGTGAATGTAAATGGGTTCTCTGGATACCCACGAGTCTCCCCTTTACAGACATGCCCACTTTATGATAATCACAAGCAGTTTGGGGACAAGTCATAGTCAAGTCAGCACACTGACACACTGACAGCTGTTGTTGCCTGTTGGGCTGCAGTTTGCCATGTTATGATTGGAGTATATTGTTTTATGCTAAATGCAGTACCTGTGAGGGTTTCTGGACAATATATATATATCATTGTTTTGTGTTTTTAATTGATTTCCAATAATAAATATAGGCCTCTTTATGAGATGCAGGGTCAGCTACAGTACACTTCTCTGCTCTGTTTACCAATAACAATAAGAAAAACAGTGACATGTTAATTCATGTTGGGACAAATGCTGTCAGGGTAGATAGACGGGTTGTGTGGCCTGGAACAAGCATCTTCTCCGGGATTCTTCCAATGAGCTTTCTTCTACAAACAGGGATTATTATGAAAGAGAGATGTATTTCAGTCGACGAGTGGTGTGTTCATTTTGTGTATATAAAAGTACAACATGAGTCTCTATTGCTGGAGAAACACAGAGTGGCTGTAGGAAAGAAACATATTTAGCAAGTAGGTGAGCATTTCTTCTTCAGTACGTGGTTCCCAACCTTTTTCCTTAAGGGACCCATTTTCTATCATTGCATAAACTGACGATCCCTGACTTACAGCAGTTACATATTTTATAGAAATTTCATATCATATTTAATGCATAACAATAACAGTACAGAACAACTGATAAACTGTACTATTAACCCAAATAGTGAACACAATAAATGCAGGAAGTTTGTGTAAAACGAGCGATTTGGATGAACTTTGGGCAGATGAGACTTTGTATATATATTATATATTTATATTATTGTAATATATAGTTATATTAATTATTGTATTTTATATATATATATATATTTCATGTCTTCACCGTGCCCTTATCCTGTTAATATATTAACAATAATCCAAACATTACAAATAACAATTTCATTTAGTTTTTGTCACAGAAATGAATGAAATGCTGAGATATAGACCAAATGTATATATATATTTTTAAAATGTTCTTACACCCCTTAAAATCAAGAAGGCATCGCGACCCCCAGTGAAGCTTTGGCTAGGGGTCGGGACCCCCAGGTTTAGGAACCAGTGCCTTAAAATGTATCCAGTTTGAGAGGTTGACAGTTGTAATTAATGTTTTAGGCACACATGGAAAACTATAAAATATCTAAATGTGTCTTAAAAAGAATTAAAAGTACCAAAAATGTATTATATCCGACAAAAAACTGCAGTGGATAAAGCAGCAGTAAAACATCATTATTCTTTTAGGGACGTTAGTATAACTGCCCCTAAGCAAACAATAACCTCACTATAGTCTTGTTCTTTTAGAGAACCTCCTATTATTTATACGTCTCCTACCACAATGAACTTAAAGAAGTATATAAAGGTGCTTTAAGAAACTTCTTCATCAGTCGACTGGATGTTGATGCGCTGCTGATCTGTTGTACAAAAAGGCCCTCTGGTGGTTCAGCAGAGTCAGAGTCTTTACACCAACAGGAGATGGGGAAATTATTAAAATAAATTAAAAAAATCACACACACACACACGTAAAGTTTACAATTACCATAAACTACATTGACTTTTATGGTATTATTACTTTTACACTTCTGTAATAAAATGTGGTGAAGTAATTGCAAGCTTATATCTGAATGAAGTGCAAAAATATTATTCTAATAACTAATCTACACATTTCAAACAATCTATGCCAACTGAGTGAGTCAGCGGAGACACCATGAATGAACAGAATAACGTCTTCTGCGGTGTAGTTTAGGACGACGCTAGCTTGCGGATATCTTTCAGTTGCACCATTGCCAAGCACCTTAAATGAACCATCAGAGCACTATTTGAGCGTCCTGTAGACTTATTCTAGTTAACCCTCCTATTGTCTTCCCGTCGACCGTGCAAATTTTGGTCTGGTTTGACAGTTTATAAACCATAAACTATAAATTACCACCTAATTCTGTGTTACACCTTTTTAGCCAACCTCGTTCCAACTCATTACCACATGATTTATACTTTTTGGGGGGAATTTATGGTTAATAAATATTATTTCCATTAAATTACACCTAATGTTTGAGTAAAAAAAGCCGAAATTTTTAATTATTTTGACTATCAGTGGAACATAATATTGATGGATTATCACAGATGGGTATATGTCAAAGTTTAGTCAGAATATTATAAATATTATAATATAAAACATTTTCAATGGCAGCACATAATGACACCTTTTCAGCAAACTTCATTCCAACTCATTACCACAAGTTTTACACTTTTTTCTGTAATTTATGGTCAATAAACTTCATTTACATGAAATTATACCTCCTTTTTGATCATAGAAAACCCCCCAGAAATTATGAATTACTTTCATCCATGTTAATCAGATGAAAGAAACCCATATTCGTAATATGATGAAGTTTGTAAACGGGTCAAATTTGACCCGAGGACAACAGGAAGGTTAAGAACATCTGACAGACAAACTGTAAACTTTGTAAAGTCAATATTGTCCCTGAGATGTTAACATGTTGCCAGAAGTGGTACAGCACAATAGTAGGACAGGGTGTGGAGATCAGGAAGAACCAGTATAGCTCCAAACAAGTGGGACTCTTGTGCTGTAAAGGAAGCTTTGTTTTGCTATAAAGGTTGATTTCTCTTGGGTAATCGGTGTCATTCAGTTATTATTACTGATCCTCCACAGAAGCCAAACAGAGCATATGGACGAGAAGACTGCAGCATAATGCAGCACACAATGAGTGTCAAGACTCCACTGTGGTTTCTTAGCAACAGTACACAGCAGGATGTCGCTCCCTTTCATTACCCGTACAAGATTATAAAAAAAAAACTAGAATTACCGCCTCGAGGCTGTTTGGCTCCACCAACCAGTGAAGTTGCAGTTTACATCCATGTCTGTCCAAAATGTCGTCACTTCATCATTTCATCATGTTGGACTTTTGTGCAAAACATCATAATTAGCATATGGATTCTTGACCTTTGACGTTTAATCAACAAAATCGAATCACTTCAAACTTGAAGAAATTTGCTCAAAGTGCTCCTGAGATATCACAAGATTGGGACGATGACCTTCACAATGACCTTTGACCTTTGACCTTTGACTACCTAAATCTAATCCCTTCAACCTTGAGTCTAAGTGGATATTTGTGCCATTTGAGGAAAATTGCTCAAGGCGTTCCCAAGATTTCATGAGAATGGGACGAGTGTGAGGTCATGGTGACCTTGACCTTTAACCAAAAAAATTTAATCACTTCACCTTGATGAAATGGATGTTTACGCCAAATTCGAGGAAATTTGATCAAGGCGATCCCAAAATATCACGAGAATGGGACAGTCGTAAAGTCACGGTGACCTTTGACCTTCATCAAACAAAATATAATAAGTTCATCCTTGTTGAAGTGGATGTTGGTGCAAAATTTGAAGGAATTCGCTGAAGGCGTTCCTGAGATGTCACTAGAATGGGACGGACGTGAGGTCAGAGTGACCTTTGACCTAATCAGTTCAACCTTGAGTCGAAGTGGAAGTTTGTACCAAATTTGAAGACATTTGCTCAAAGTGTTCCTGAGATAATGCTTTCATGAGAATGAGACGGATGTAAGGTCACAGTGACCTTGACCTTTGACTACCAAAATCTAATGAGTTCATCCTTGATTCCAAGAGGAAGTTTCTGCCAAATTTGAAGAAATTAGCTCAAGGCGTTCCTGAGATTTCACCAGAATGGGACGGACGTGAGGTCACGGTGACCTTGACCCTTACCGGGTCTAAGTGTCTGTTTGTGCCAAATTTGAAGACATTCACTCAAGGCGTTCCTGAGAGAATGGGACGGATGTGAGGTCACAGTGACCTTGACCTTTGACCACCAAAATCAAATCACATCATCCTTGAACCCAACATCAAAACAAACCCAAAACATAGAAACTCAATTAACATAACATAGCTTCATTTTACCCACAATAAATAGTTTTGACTGCGATGAAAGCAGCTCATTCATCCACATCTCATCACTGGCCTTGAGAATGTGCTGACTTGACACATGGCATGTGTCTTGACCTTGCGATGACAATACAACACAATTCTTAAAAGGTTTGCTCTATGTATGTCACAACATGTTCCTGAGAAGAAGAAGAACGCAGTAACTGTAACTAGTTCAGCATCAGAGGTTACTGTCCATCCTCTGCTGGTGTGTTTGATGGAGAGACGGTCAGCGTTGGAGCTCAGCGTGGCTGTAGACGACCCTGGTAGAGCAAAAAAGCGCCAGCAGGCTGAAGCAGCAGGCCGAGGCCATGTAAGCCCTCGAACTGTTAGCCAGCTGCACTATGGAGCCGAGGCACATTGCCGGCACCAACTGCAGGAGATACAGAATTACATTTTAAATGGGTGATGAGGACATTTTCTATGCATATAAAGATTTAAGAATAAAGGTTTTAATCAATTCTAAAAATGTGTCTCTTGAAAAATAGGCCTGTTTTACTAGCCTGAATGATCAGACTGAATGACATTTTGTTTTATTAATTCAGTCACTTTGAAAGGATGGGTAGGCTATTTTGTTTTGCTCTAACCAATAGAGTGCTGCAGGGATAACAAATATTTGTAGGTCAACCAGGAAGTTAGCATCGCTCTGGTTCACTCTGCAAACACCCAATGGGATTGTTCCATTGGCTTTTGGATTATTGCATAAATAAGCTCTGTGAAAAACAAACATTTATGAAATTTACACGTTTTGTTCAGCAGGATAATCTCCACAACTGAACACCACTTTTATGATTTTTGAAGTGTGAATGCAATCGACAGGAGTAAAGAGCTAACGTTAGGCTATAAACGAACTACACCACGGTCACATGGCATGACACGGTCGACATTGCTAACCTCTTGTTAGCAACCGCCTTTTTTAAGACACGTTAAAGCTTAAAAACTCATGAATGGGATATTTACTGACATATTTTATATCGTAGAACAAAACGTTAAAATCTCATATAAGCTTGTATTAACCACAGACCGCATTTCAAGTGACTAAAAACCCATTGACTTCCAGACGAGGGAACCGGAAGTGCAGAAATGCTAACTCATTTCCGGGTTTTAGGACTCATTCCTGCAGCTCTCTATTAGTAGTCAACATGGAAGCTGCACTAACTGTTGCTATAGGAACAGTAAACATTCACAACAATAGAAGAAATATACAGATTTGAGAGTGATTATTTTTATAAACCGCCTACAACAACTTGTACAGCTGCATCAATCATCTCATTCACGCGTCAGAATGATTCTTTGTGGCCATTTTTCTGTCACTATGGCTGTATTTAGTTAAGCATCTTAGATTAGTGTGTTAATTAGGTAGTTATAGCTATCTATCTAGCTACAGCATACACCTGAAGCTCAGCCTGTTTCTCTAATGGGGCGTTCAAAATTGTCGTCAATAAACAGAAACACAAATCAGAGATGTGGGCAGCTAACAGAGATCTAGAACCAGGTTACATGTTTTGCACGGGCATGCTAACATGCTAACAATTGTGGGCATGTTATGAATGTTTGGTAAGAGGATCTCCGGGGTCTGAAAAGTGAAGCCAATACTGAAGTGACTTAAACTTGCATTCTCTCTAACAGCCAGCAGGGGGCGACTCCTCTGGTTGCTAAAAGAAGTCTGAGTTTATAGAAGTCTATGAGAATATGAGCCTACTTCTCTCTTGATTTATTACCTCAGTAAACATTGTAAACATGAGTTTATGGTCTCAATCGCTAGTTTCAAGTCTTCTTCAATACAGCATGATGTTCATTTAGTAAATGATGGTCCCAATTAGAGTCAGATAGACCATAAAGCAGGGGATGCTTTAGGGCGGGGCTACCTCGTGATTGACAGGTCGCTACCACGGTGTTGTCCGGTCTGGGGGGTGTCCGTGTTTTCGTCTTTCAACCTTAACCTTTTCACAGTGTGTTTGTGAAGGGAATTCACAGTCTACCGAATAGAAACTGATTCTAGGCGAAATAAAGCTCACAGGGCTGCACCCATTGGTGTTTTTGTTGCGGTCTCCCGTGTGGCAGAGCTAAACCCTGGCATACCAGATTCCTGTCTGAATAAACTTTTTAAGAATTTAAGATTAACACTGTCACAATGAGTGATGGATTGAGGTGAGTTTTATTTTAATTTCCTAAGATAACACTGTCTCAAGTGGGGCAAGGCTAGATTTGGGTTTGGCAAAGCGCTAATGTAAAAAGAGTCTCGTTGTATAAATAAAGTGTGTATAAGCTGTAGCGATATGTTAGAAATAGAGTCCTAGGCCTAGGAAGGAGGTTATGTTTTCACCAGCGTTGGTTTGTTTGTTGGTTTGTCCATTAGCAGGATTACTTCTAAAGTCTGCGATGGATTTGAATGACATTTTTTGGAGGGGTGGGGTGTGGCACAATGAACAATCCTTTAGAATTGGCAGCGATCCGGATCATGATCCTCCTTCCGAGAGCAGAGAGATACGTGTGTGGATGTGTGGCGAGACATTGAGGTGCGGGAGCTGCTGGCCGTCCACAGTGAGAAAGAACAAAACGGTAGATGACGGGATGACAGACAAGGTAGTGTAATGTTAAACAGACATAACGAGGCTGCTGAATGAGAGAGGCATCCGCCGTTACGACCACCTCACGGTACCGCCAGCTGTGAGCTGTGATCTGTTATAGTCACACGTTGGCGGAGGTCTGCGCTCTATGAACAGTAATTCAAGTATGAACACTTAAATAGTCCTTATTTAAATCATGAGCTCCTAAAAGTTGTAAAATGCACCGATAGCCGAATCCAGAGTTATTTTCCTTCCTCCATTCATGTGAATGAAAATTGCCAAAGCAAAGCAGAGACTGTCAGGAAGTGGAAAGGGTAATAGAGCGGCCTCTGACAGAAAAAATAAGGACAAAGGATGGAGAAGAAGAAGAAGAAGAGGGGGATGATGAAAGAAGAAGAAAATGTTTCTACAACTGTTTTTACAATAAATGATTAATGATCGGTAATTTTGAATCACCGATTCATCTTCAGATCAGCCACGTTACCTGTGAGAGAAGGTAGGCGCTGTCCACTATCGCCATGTCAAAACAGATCCCTCTCTGTGAGACTGCTTCGCCTTTGGTGCCTCCACCCGCAAACACTGAAACTTGGGGTTCCCCGGTGTTGCCGCTGAGCTGTCGATGTCTGGGCTTGGATGATGTGAAGAAAGCCTTGAAGACAGAAGGATGAGCAAAGGGAGACAAGCGCTATAATATTGATATTTAACATAAAAGTGTATGTCAGCATCCACAGGTGTGAAAAGGTTTACGCTTCCCTGCATGTTTGCATGTGAAGTACCAGTGTCTTCTGTGTGTAACTTACCTGACTGTCTGAGTGATAGAGACACAGCAGGGTGTACGGCACGATCTGAAGGACGGAGAGTGTGTATCCTGTCACGGCCGCCATGACGGTGACCGTTACCACGCTGTTTGAGACGCTCATGAAGGCGGTGGTAAACACCAGCAGAGCTGCACTGCTGCTGTACACCACCCTGGCTCCCAGCAGAGCAACCCAGGAGTCCATCAGCACAGAGCACAGCAGCGATACCACGCACTGCAGGAAGAGACCCAGGCTGGCCATACGCACACCTGGACACACAGGAAGGAAGTGGGTACAAGGCAAATGAATCTCATTGGTTGAGTTCAACCTGAGTGGGCGGAGCTAAAGGAGCACTCTACCTTCATCGTAATGTTTTCTTCCCTGTGACTGCGGCTCTGCGCTCGGCACTCCTTTGTACAACCCCTCCCCCATAAAGTCAGCAAAGAAGATCACGACGCTCATCAGCGCCATCCAGCTGCACGTCTCCGCCACAAACAGTCGCCATATGACCGTCGGCACACGCGTGCACGCTGCGTAGGAGCGAGGGAACACTGACGTACACGCTGACACACATCGACCGAGTGTGACGATGGAACACTGAGGCCGAGAGCAGCATCTGCTGCTCCAGCTTCTCAAAGGGGCGACTGTCTTCCTCTCTCCTCCTCTGGTTCCCGTCTCCTCCTGGATGAAGACGGTGGGGAGAAGGCAGCTGAGGAAGAGGAAGGTGAGCAGGGTGTAGATGAAGGACTCTTGGCCTCCCAGGTATGTCGCTACGGGTGCTTGGCTCCAGTCCACGGCAGGGAGCAGGAACCTGAATTTAGAGTTTAACATAGTGACACGGAGAACAAAATTAGGTCCATCTCTGATAACATCTTACTTGATATTTACTTAAAGGCACTTACATAATAACGTATTGTAGGATTTGGTATAAAAAAGACACCCAGGCAGACAGAAATGCACACCGCTGCCCAGTGTTGTAGTCATAGAAATAGAATAGGAGTAGAACGGACATTTCCATTCAAATCAACGTAGCGGTGTACCATGTCTTATGTGTACCGTTGCCATTGCGAGCGTTGTTGCGGGCTAACTTCCGTATAAACTAAATCGACTAACAGCAAGTCGTAGACTCACTGAGGTGAGGTTGTCCAGTAACAACTAAAACGAGCAGAGGAGCAGTAACGTTACGAAACATAAAAAGCCAGACAAATGAATGAAAATTAACAACTTATCTTGTTAAATAATTTAACTTAAGATAACTTATCTTATTACTTGCAACCAACTGAATACCCCTTTGCTCACTCCTGCCTTTCAAAGACTGAAGTAATGTTAGCCGCTGAGTGCAAAACCTGCCTCACTCAGAGGCCATCCTCACCATAATAACACTACTTTTACACGGTTTTAACACGGTTTTGCACTCTGAGTATCACATTACCGCAGTTTCACAAGCGTGTTGGAGAACTACGGTGGCCTTCAGGTAACATAAAAATGAGAAAGGCTCTCGCTAAAGTTCTGGACTACTGTAAAAACAACATGACGGACTCCGACAAGTCGGACCAGCTCCCTATGTAGATATGAAGGGATTCTTCAGGTTCAGGTGATTGTACACTAAACATAGTTATGAATATTATATTCCATTTATATTAATACCAGGGCTGTCAAAGTCAATGCGATAACAATGCGTTAAAGCAAATTAATTTTAATGCCACTAATTTCTTTAACGCATTAGCGCAACTTGCGATATAGGAATGTCATACTAGCTTGTTGCCAAGGAGGTTAAATAACGCTCCAAACCTGCGCTAAATTTTGTCGATGAAAAACTGGCATGGCCATTTTTAAAGGAGTCCCTTAACCTCTGACCTCAAGATATGTGAATGAAAATGGGAACTATGGGTACCCACGAGTCTCCCCTTTACAGACATGTAAAATGAAAGACAGCAAGCGAGAGACAGAGCAGAGTTAGAAGAGGAAGGAATAAGTTCCTCACCCCAGGCATCCCCCCAGACTCGTCATCATGGAATATACTGAGAACGCTCTGCGGATCTCCTCCTCCCCAGGGAACAGGTCCGACAGCAGGGCCAACAGCACGGTTAGACAGGCCTGAGGAGGAAACACAAGGCTTAGCTGGCTTGGGGGGGGTTGGTTGACAGGTCAGTTCTGTCCCTGTTAACTGTACTGGGTATAAGCCTAAAGCAGGCAGTGGAAAACATGGCAGACAGACACACAACATGGCTGGGGGTTAGAAGAAAGGTGAGTGACTGGGGCAAAGAAGTGCATAATACTAAATTTATCAGAATCATAATCTGGTTTATTGCCAAGTATGTTTCATATGCAAGAAATTTGCTTTAGTGTATTGATGGATAACATAAATATAGTAAGAGAAAATTAAATTTAAAGTATTGCAAAAATCAAGAAACATAATAGAATAGAAAATTATAATAAAGATATGAAGAAATACTAATCAAATATGTACATTATATCTGAATTAAAATGAAAGGGCTGTGCAGATTTTAGAAGTGGTAGTTTTGTACAGAAAAGTGCAAAATTGTCCAAGGAATGGACAAAGGTTCACAGAACGATGTATAAAAAGAAGATGAGAGACAGAGATATAGTCCCAAAGATGTGCGTTAATGTAACGCATATAAACAACACGTTCTCATCCCAACTCGTCACATTCTGATGCTTTGCCAGACCCCTCGGTGTCACTTTTCGGTCGCAGAAAACACGTGCATGTTGTAAATTAAACAAAAACACTTGTTTAGGATTAGGCACAAACCCACTTAGTTAGGTTAAGGAAAAACGTCATGATGGGGCTTAAAATAAGTACGAAAACTAAGTAAAATACGTACGGAAATCAATGCAACACAACTAAGGAAAACACGTCACAAACGTCGTCTCTTAAAAACATGTGACAATCGTCACGTGACTAACGTCACTAATGTACCTTACAAAACAAAACGCCTTTCTTGAACACTGTCTCCTGGTTGAAAGTCTGGTATTTGTTGGACCCATCCACCATTAACGGTCTTCCTCGCTTTTTATACTACGTCACTCACTCTTACCGTAGCATTTATACATTTAAAGGGACTATTTGTAACTTTTTAAGTGTATAAATGTAGCGGGTCGCCACACATGCTCGTTCGCATATGCGCGCTCGCGTGTGGCTGGAGCCTTGTCTCCTCTGCCTGCTCTCCTTCACTCAGAATGCGCGCGTCCTCGCTGTTTCGCTCCACCTCTAGACGTGAACGCGCGCTCACTCCACACTGCAGAAGAGTTAGTTTAGCTATGAGAATATCTAGTGAATGCACAGGGGACGTTTGTGCAGAAATAAATGCTGCAGTTCCTCCAGACCAACAGAGCTTTCCCGTGTCTTGTGAATTGACGGAGCTCTTCAGAGAGTTACGTTACCCTCTCGTTACCGACCGGGTGCCGGTGTCTCCTCTGCTCTCTCCGGCTGCGGGCGGAGAGAGCAGGGAGACATGCTGCAGAGCCCCGCTGCATCAGCCTGCACTTAGGCAGGAAAAGCCAACACTAGGATCAGATCTAAATTATGTCCGTCTGGTCAGCTAACATTACTGCCAAGCAGCTGAAATATAGAGTGATATTGTGCTTTTAGCTGACGTGTGTCGCCTCACTGTTTTGAGCGATGCTCGTTCAGGTATATTTAGAGCGAGCAAGCGCGAGCCCGACGCTGACTTTCGTTGATTTCACGGCCACAGGTGTCGCTGTTAAGAAACATTTCTGAAAGTTACAAATAGTCCCTTTAACATTAAATACAGGATATATGGCGCATTACATGTAGAAATCAAGAATGTTCTTATTGCACGCTAAATGCCTATTATGCACATTATCGTGGCATTCATACTCCTTTTCGTGCAAACGGGCTGATTTTTGGCATCAAAACCACTAAAGTTAAGTTTAGGAAAAAAACATCACGGCTGGGCTTAAATCTACTCCGTTTGTACAGTGAAAATGTGACGTGAAGTTGTGTACAGGGACACAAACGGTCAGCTGATTGCAAAGTGAAAGTGAAACGTGACGCACAGGACATATACAGGACAAATGGATGAAAGCCCTGTGTTTGTTGGATCCATCGCTCTTTAAACTACGTCATCATAGCACTTTCTCTGAGCGTTTACGGCCGCTGATGGGTTTACATTGTAGTTAATGAAACGCCCGGTGTGTCACATACACCTTCTGTTGAATAAAGGGCCTTGTATTGAACACAAGAGTGTTACACCCTTCATAAATATATGAGGTATGTGTTGGTTATTTGGTATTCTGATTAGGATTATACTACTGAGTGTACTCAAATGAAGGCAAACACCTTTAGAAAAGACCACTAAAATATAAACCAGTTATTCCAGTTTAGTAGCCTTGTACTTAAAGTCACAATGACAGGTTGTTGAGCTGTGATTACAGCTGGCTTTGTTAGCACATCATGACACACATTCTAACATAGTGTTCTGTTTTGAAGCTTTGATTTAAAAGAACTCAGAGTTGGAGCGGTCCTGCAGGTTTCTGGGAGCTTGTTCCAAATGTTTGGTGCATAAAAACTGAACGCTGCTTCTGCATGTTTAGTTGTGACTCTGGGGACACTAAGCAGACCTGATCCAGATGACCTGAGAGGTCTGGATGATTCAGAACATAGCAGAAGATCAGAAATGTATTTTGGCCCTAAATCATTTAGTGCTTTGTAAACCAGCAGGAGTATGTTGAAATCAATTCTCTGAGAGACAGGGAAGGAGTAAATTAACTCACGTTCACACAGAACTCTATGAGACACACAGCTCCGGCCTGCAGAAGAGCTTCCAGCCGGTGAGGGTGCTGTGGGGACATTAGCACCGCCAGGCGCCCGGCCCGAGGCATCACCTGCAGGCCCAGTAAAACTCCAAGACTGAGCATCCAGATAAACGGCCGGCGACGACCAAAGCGACCCTCCCACGAATCGCTAGCTGAGCCGATCACGGGTATACTGATCAAACCCAGGACTGGAGCCACCCCTGGCAGAAAGAGAGGGAGCCTGTTAATGGGATTACATTGGTTCTGAAAACACACCCACTGACCAGTGAGGAACCGGCAGTTGAGACTGGTTACCTTTACCAAAAAGAAGTTTATTCAAGTGTGCTATTAGTATACTTCTTTTAAACTTAGAATAAGAGAGTTTCAGTTTACTTTTTAAGTATTTATCAATATACTTAAAGGTACTGTTTGTAACTTCTTCCACTTCCACAAAGTTATATCTAGTGAAGCCCGTTCTGCAAAACAGTGTCAACTCTTCCTGCTCCAGCCCCCCGACCGCGCTCAGAAGACACAGGGGAGACCATAGCTTTGGTCTCCAGGGCCGGAGTCGACGCTGTACTCAGCTCCTCTGCCTGCCTGCTTGCCTTCACTCACACATCGCGCTCGTTCTCGCTATCTGGCTCCACCTCTCACGTGCATGCGCGCACTCTACACACTGCAGAAGAGTTAGTTCAGCTCTGAGAATATCTAGTGAATGTACAGTGGACGTTTGTGCAGAAATAAATGCTTCAGCTCCTCCAGACGTGTCGTTTCCTGCTGCTGAATGAATAAACGGGGCTCCGCAGGGAGTAACGTTATCGTCTCCAACCGAAACTCCGGTGTCTCCCCTGTTCCTTCTGACCACGGTCGGGAGGCTGAAGCAGGAAACACAGTATCAGCATCAATTCATGGAGAGACCTTCGTCTGGTCAGCTAACATTACTGCCAAGCAGGTGAAATATAGAGTGATATTGTGGTTTTAGCTGACGTGTGTCGCCTCACTGTTTTGACTGATGCTCGTTCATGTCTATGTAGAGCGAGAACAAGTGCGACGCGGTCAACAGGACGCTGACTGTCGTTGACTTAACGGCCACAGGTGTCGCTGTGAACAAGCAATTTCTGATTCTTACATATAGTCCCTTTAAGTCTTAAATCAGCCACATGAACACGGTGAGAACATGTAAACTCCACACAGGAAGTCCAAGTGAACTGGGTCGGGTTTGACCTGTCAGTACATTAGTCACCCAGCGTGTATACGGTTCATCCACTTACCGAGCACCATGGTCATGTAGCGTTCCTCCATGCCGGTCTGCAGCAGCAGAGGTGGGATGTAGACGGTCACTGCAGCCATGCACACCTCCAGACTGCACGATACAATGTTCACCAGAAACAACTTCCACACCAGGTCTTTTGTTTTGGTACCTTCCACCTGCATCTTTGGTTTATTCATTTTTGCCTTCTTTAGGCGTTCCTTTACAGTCTTGTTTGAATGTAATATCTTTGCTGTTCACAGTGTTTAGTCCTTATGCGGAATAATCGGCCCATATTAACACAGCTGATCAGTAAAAAGGACTTTCCAGAGGGGCTTTGGGTGGTTGTCAGCTGGTCGCTCTGTGGCATTGTACCAGACGCGACGTCTTCAGAGAACAGAACGGTATAAATATATTAGGCCTAAAAGATGAAAAAAAAAAGCAACTTTCATTCATGAAATCATAATTTTCAGCAGTTGGATGAAGATCATGTGCAAACAACCAACTTGAGAAGTATTTAGGTATTAGAATAAAACCTCTTCAGGGTTTGTTGACACTGAATCATAGGCCCCGTTTAGGACTTTCATTAACATGCATGTGCCCTACGGATCACATGTTAATACCAGGTGTAAACGGGGTCATAAAAGCACCTGTAGGTGTTTTAGATGACTCGCTGCAATCTGAATTTCTCCTCTTATCCTTAAAGGTATAATAATATGCAGGAATTTTCACAAAAAAAAATACAATGTATAGATATTAAGGATGTCAACCATTTAAAATATTTAATCGTGGTTAATCGCATGATTGTCCATAGTTAGTCATGAATTAATCACACATTTTTCATCTGTTCAAAATACACCTTAAAGGGAGCTTTGTCAAGTATTTAAAACTCTTATCAACATGGGAGTGGACAAATATGCTGCTTTATGCAAATGCATGTATATATTTATTATTGTAAATCAATTAACAACACAAAACAATGACAGATATTGTCCAGAAACCCTCACAGGTACTGCATTTAGCATAAAACAATATGCTCCAATCATAACATGGCAAACTCAAGCCCATGCATTATTATCATGTTAACTTTGACAGCCCTAATATATATTAGTTCGAGGAAATGTTTGCTGGAACTGTAAACCAAAGTTAAGTTCCTGCATCCAACTTTTCGTGTGTCATTTGTATGCCACACTACAAAACCACGATAACGTCCGCAGTTAGGTTTAGGAAAAACGTCATGATTGGACTTAAAATAACTACGTAAACTAAGTAAAATATGTACAAAAACAACGTAACATAAGAACAGAAAACATGTCACATACGTCACTAGCAAAACTTATAAAACAAATCTCCTCCTGGTTAAAGGTCATGTGTTTGTTGAACTCATCCACCTCCCCACTCGTCTTTCTCGCTTTTTATTCTACGTCAATAGCTCTGAGCGTAGCATATTTACTCGGATGTGTTTACACTGCAGTCAGTACAGACAACATGGCGTAAAAATGGCACTAGAAATTCAAGAAAGGCATTCTTATTGCGAACTAAACACCTCGCACATTATCATGTCATTCAAAGGCCTTTTTGTGCGGACAGGGTCATTTCAGCAGGTGCTGGTCTCACCAATAAGAACTGGTAACCGGTGAGAATATCTGGTTATATAACCTGATAACTGTTGATAATCTGAGAATCTGGTAGGAGCTGGAAGCTGTCAAATACCCACCTCAAACTAAAGCAACCTCAAGCTGGATTTTTGTAAACAAATAACACGTTTTCTTGCGGTGGCATTTCAAAAATGAGCAGTTGTGAAACTCAACCTACTGTATTCTGTTACTGTATATCCCATCCGGTTGTCATTGAGATAATAACAAGTTGTCTGTAGCCAATTTAGGGAGGTGTTGCTGACACCAGTGTTGTAGTCAAGACCACCTAAACCGACACCAAGTCAAGACCAAGACCAGAGTGTATCGAGACCAAGACAAGACTTTTAGGGGGTGAGACCAAGTCAAGACCGAGGCCGAGACCGAGGCAGAGAGAGAATGCAACAATGTGGAACATGTAATCTCCTCCACATTCCCATAAAAACACCCACAGAAAACAAACAAAGATTCCTCGTCATTCACCTCTTTTATTACCATATATAAGTGTACTATGAGAAATGTCCTGATAAAATAATCAAAAGACATTGCAGAGGTGAAATGTATGTGTGGGAATATTCCTTTGTTTTCTTTGAGCAATCACAGTAATGATGTTAACAAATAAATCCAACAATGCACAGGCAGTTTAGTAATATCCCTGCAAATAAAGTCCTCTTTGTGTGAGACAAGACAGAGTAAAAATGCACTGACTGATAATTAATAATACTATTAATAATCCTCCATTCATATTCTATACAATGATCTGCTAACAGTTTTCTGTGTGCTACAGAATATACAACCAATAGTGAACATTTCTACAAAACAAAAGCACTTTGTTTCACATACTGAACATTACTTTATCACAACCCTGTCATGAGCTCATCTGTGTTGTTTAGTTCAGTCACTCATTAAACAAGAGCCTCCTGCTCCTGTTAAACATTCATTCTCAGATACGATATTAAAAGATGCTTCACTTGCCTCATAAAAGCTCTCTGATTTCTCCTCAAGGAACAAAAGTGGATAGAAATGCCAGCAGCAGCTCACTCAGTGCACTCACACCTTCCCTCTGGAGCTCACACTCCTGCCAAACAGGTGAGCAGATTGGAGAGTAAAGGAATGGTTTTCTCATTATGCTTTCTGAGGAACCTGTGGGCGGGCCTACAGACTCTTTTTTTGTTTGTTTTGTCTTGTTTTGTTATTGACAAAATGATAATATACAAAATAATTCAGGTAGATAGTAGCACAGATATACTGTAAGTGGCACAATACAAATACACATGAGGAGCATGAAATAAGATTAAAGGACAATTACATTAACAAAATAAATAATAAAAAATAAAAAGGCCTTCAGTCTCATAATAGCATGCCGGAAGTCCTATGACAGTTTGAGGGTTTGTGCTCACGTGTCTCTCGTGGTGTGTTCATTTCTTTCCCTGTTACAGCACAGATCCTGACGTTTTCGATAAATAAATAAATGAATAAATAAATAAATAAATAATAAACAATTATGTCATTAAATGCAGCAAGAATATAAAAAATGAATGTAGCCATTAATTAAGTGATAAAAGTGTGACTTAAATTGATATTTCTGTTTTAATTTGCTTTTTTATTTATTTATCTTTGAATTAATTCCATTATTTATTTTCTCTTCTGTTTCAATTTCCTTTTTATGTATTTATGTATTAATTCTTTAAGAATTTTTAAATGTATTTTTTTATATTTTTGTTGCAGTTATGTTTATTTATTTATTTATTTATTAATTTATTCATTTATTCATTTATTTATTTATTCATTTATTTATAAATGTGTATTTATTTTTTTTATTTATGCACAATTTTCCCCTTGCATTTCACCCCTTAATTATTACCTCACACTTGTTTATTTCTGTATTCTTTTCTATATTTATTGAAAAAATATATATATATTCGAAGCCACTCCGTAACATAAAGTAATGTTATGCAACATAAGGTTTGTAAAATAAAATAAAACGGTACCTACCATCATGATGAAAATAAATGTAGGCTACTTCATAATATAAATCAACACCTGGAGTTGTATGCTCTGTCATTTATCCCCACTGTGAGTCACTCAACAGAACGAAACAGAAAGAACATTTGCTCTGCTGGGAACTTGCTAAAAATCCTGAAGATTAGCTGAAACCTACAAAGACTAGACAGACAAGATTGTTTAAATATTTGTTGTGCTGTATCCTTGACAGTCAGGAAGGAGCATACACCTTACAACTGAGTAAATACACCAGACATCACACTGGACCACCGGTCGGTCACCACTGGAGCTCTCGAGGTGGACGACACTGCAAAGTCCGCAACACAGTGGAACATGTCGAACATGTTTAGAACTAGAATTACCGCCTCACGGATGTTTACCAGTCTAGTTCACATCCATGTCTGTCCAAAATGTCATCACTTCATCATTTCATCCTGTTAGACATTACTGTTAAATTGTCATAATTAACATAAGAATTCTTGAGTTATGGCCAAAAAATGTGTTTTGTTAGGTCACGGTGGCCTTGACCTTTGACCACCAAATTCGTATCACTTAAGTCCAAGTGAACGGTCGTGCCAAATTTTAAAGAAATTCACTCAAGGCATTCCTGAGATATCGCCTTCACGAGAATGGAACGGACGTAAGGTCACGGTGACTTTGACCTTTGACCTTTGAGCACCAAATACTAATCAGTTCAAAAAACTACAGGTTCTCATCCCACCTCGTCACAGACTGACGCTCTGTCAGACCCCTCGGCGCCACTTTTCAAAAAGACTTTCTTGAAAGTGATGATACAGGTCTGCCCTGTTACAGACTGTGGAGAGAACGTGCAGGTTGTTATGGTGGTGGCCAGCACAGTGTGACATATGGGGGGTTGTGAAGTCAGGAACAGAGCAGTGGGAATTCAACAAGTGAAAACGGTTAAAAACATAAGTCGTGCTGAAGCAGTGAAGGGAGTGCAAGAACAAAAGGGAACGAAAGAAACTGATAGAATCAGACAAAGACCAAGAACAGGAGGAGGTCAAAGAGGGCGAGCTAAAATGACTAAACAGAACTGGCCGTGTTTTGTTCATTGCTATAGTCAACTATGCAGATCATGTTTAAATTTAAATAATTGTGAGCTGGAAAATACTGGGATATGAAAGAGCTCCCATGGGAACAAAAGGATGTGCTACCGTTATCACTGTAAACTGTATCGTATGAGAATGAAACGCTTGACAAGCACAGGAGCAGTAACAGTGCTTAGCGAATGGTCAACTGAGGACTTTAAAAGTGCTGATACTACTGTACTGTATGCACTACTATACTACCACTGTTCAGGTAATACAGAGTATAATAAAAGGTTCATATAGAGTCCAGTATCTCTAAGAATAGCACTGAGTCGGAGGATTAAATGCACAAATATATTCACTTAGGCGTCATAAAAATATGTTAAGTAGAGACAGGGACGGACTGGCATTCGGGAAGCTCGGGAATTATCCCGGTGGGCTGGTCTTGTGAGGGACGATCTTTCTTTCTTTTCTTTTAAAGGTTCCATATTGTTAAAAGTTAGATTTTCACGTCTTTTTTTATTATAAAGCAGGTTGAAGTGATAAATAAATACTGTGAAAGTATCAAAATGCTCAATCCACAGAGAAATACACTTAGCCCTTATTCAGAAACCGTGCCTTTGGAACAAGCTGTCAGGATTTCTGTCCATTTGTGATGTCACAAATCTACAATAACGTAAACATACTAAATGTGTCCCAGTTTATTTACGGTTGCAGTGTATGTGAATGACATCAGCTGACAAGATGTAAACATGGACCCGAGCTGTTGCCTAGCAACGCAATTCTGTTGCATTCCGTTGAAATGCACTAAAACGGAGCGTTTCAGACAGAGGGTAAATGCAGGCATATTCAGGCAGACATTTTGAGGAAAATGAAGTATTTTTTTAACATTTCAGCATGTAAACATGTTTTACTCAAAACGTAAAATACAAGAATGAAACTGAAAATTAGCATAATATGAGACCTTTAAATAAAGATCTTTAAAGCCAGCTCCCGGGGTTGGATGGATGTCGATCGGTGTGTTCCAGGCTCACGGTGTCTTTCACGCCCTGAGAAGCCAGCAGATAATATGCCCATCCAATGACCTAAAAACATCGGAAGTGGGTGCAATAATAATATTACACACACAGCATAACACACTTTCAGGTGTGTTATGCTGGTAGCAGCTGACCTTGAGGAGACCTGTTGGAAAATCCACTTAAAGTAAGCAAGATGACCTGACCTGAGCTCCCTCTAGTGGTCTTTATTCTTAATACCAGTGTTAACAACAGTTTTCTTTCAAGCACACAAACGCTGACAGTATGACAATCAATAACAGATGGTGAATAACAGCTAGCTGTAACAGATATTTATTTGTTTAGTAACTTTCAACAATAAGGTAATGGAAGTTGTGCTGTGTTCTCTCACTGGGAGAAGATGATCTGCAGCGTCCTGCTGCTCAGCCTGTTTATTATTGTTATCATGCATTACATTTTCATTTTTATTTTTCATTTCAAAATTAGGATAAACCTCCTTGAGATGCACCATCTCGTTTTCAAGGGGGTCCTCGGGCACAAAACATAGAAGTTAACAAACATTCAAGCACATCAATAATAGTAATGATAATAAATTAAACAAAAACTGAAAAAAAATAATAATTTAAGAAATATAAGAAAAATTACATAAATAAAAGAAAATTAAAAAGAAAAGATTAAGCGATTGTTAGTTATCGGGTCAGATAATTTTCAAGTAATATAATATAGATCTTTGGCATATTTGGATTTCATTAATTTCAGGGACTAAAAGCACATGAAGATGGGCGGGGTCTTTAAGAAATTTCCGTAATGAATAAAGAATTTGGCTAAAATTAGTAAAACATTCATCATCAAATTTTTTTGTCTTCAAATAGTTAGAAGCCGTATGGGGAAACACACCTGTTACTTGTGATAGACTATTTTCACAGGCAGATGGCGCTAGATAACCAACTATTTGCTCAACACTCATAAGTAAGAATAGAAATCTGTAATGCTCAGAGCTTAACAATTATCTATTTACATTCGGTTTCTATAAATATTTATTTGTAATACAAATAATGCTTCATGCTTTTCTTTGCTTCACTTTTTTCTTAATTTAGGATTACCTGTCTCTAGGCGCCTTTAGGCCCGGTTATTTTTGTCATCATCTTCCAAACTAGTATGAGGTCTTCATTTTTTCTATATATATATAAAGACAGGTCTATTTAAATACTTTGGTTTTAATAAGATTGTTTCTGGGGAATAATTAGTTCCTGTACTTTTACTTATTTATTTATTTATCTATTTATATTTTTTATTCTTTCTTTATTGAACTCATGCTCGTTAACAGAGTCACAGATACATAGACAGTTGAACAAAAAACAAAACAAAACGAAAATAATTACATAAACATTTCATAATGCCAGAGTTTGTGTATATTTTGTTTTTATTATATACATCATATTATAATCATTTAATAATTTATAAATCTTAATGGCTTTTTTGTTTTTAATATAGGATATGATGGTGCTATACTGTTTAAATTCATTAATAAAATGCATATTATAATAAAAATTATTATAATACTTTATTAATACTCTATATTTGCATGTTCAGATTTTTCATTACAATTCTGCAAAAATATTTTTCACTATAAAAATAATGTAAAAATAAATAATATAAATTATACAACGAATAAACTGTAAGGACAGGGAAAGATATATAAAAACAAAAATAGATAAAAAAAATAAAAAAACATCCTATTTTTACATTGAATGTGTTTATTAGGTCCTGTGCTTTTAGGGCATGTAAATAGGCAACCCTGTGACGTTTATGTAGGTGTGTACGTTTTATATATATATTTTTTATTATATATATTTTTTTAAATACTTTATTTCAAAAGTTCAGTACAATATATTTGCATGTTCAGATTTTTCATTACAATTCTGGAAAAATATTTTACAGTATAACAAAAATATAAAACATAATTATATATATATATATATATACATATATATATATATATATATATAAATTATACAATAAATAAAATGTAAGGACAGGAAAAGAAATATATAAAAAAACAAAAAAATCAATCCTATTTTCA
This sequence comes from Sebastes umbrosus, assembly GCF_015220745.1. Lineage (NCBI taxonomy): Eukaryota > Metazoa > Chordata > Actinopteri > Perciformes > Sebastidae > Sebastes > Sebastes umbrosus. Next base: position 40,689,377 of record NC_051269.1, on the reverse strand, counting down.
TATTGAATGTGTTTATTAGTTCCAGTGCTTTCAGGGCATGTAAATAGGCAACCCTGTGACGTTTATGTAGATGTGTACGTTTTTGAAGACCGGCATTGACCGCATGGGCGGAGTTATCTTTACTCACAATGATAACCAACGGACTATGCGGTGACACAGATCGAGCGCACCCAAACGTAGCAAGACAAGAAACGCTAAAAGACGTTTGGCGCGGTTGGTAGACAGACAGACGAGCTGCAGCCGGCGGAGGGAGACGAACCAGGAACCGAGGAGGTCGCACCTACATCCATGGGTCAAACCCGCGGCTCAGCTGCTTCTATCTAGTATCTTCTGTTGGAGAAACAACCGGCAGACATCCGGACATTTACTAACAGAGAGTCGGTGCGGTTTAATCTGTGTTTTTATCTTTATTCTCCCGTTAACCGGAGCTCTTTATTCTCTCATTGGCGGACGGATACACTCTGATCATGCCTCCCATCCAACCTGACAGCGGGAAGAATGAGCTCAAAACTCGGATACAGCAGCTTATCGACACCAATCAGGTGATGGTGTTCAGTAAAAGCTACTGTCCGTACTGTGTCAAGGTAAGATATCAATATATATATATAGACGTTATTTAACTTAAATGAGTCGTAAACTTCCATCTTTACACCCGGGCTCCGTCTAGCTGCTGGCGTTCCTTCTCACGTTACAGTGACTTTAAGTGAACACGGGCTCCGTCTAGTTGCTGGAGGCTGAATGCTAATATATAATTAGCCAAAAACACACAAACATGTGTCACAGTTTTAACAGAGTTTAGCTCATATTTGGAGGCGATAATGTCGTTAATTAGCTAGAAAACTGTCATATGTAAATGTTGTAGCACTTCTTAGTAAAGTTAGCTAACGTTAGTTATATAATATAGAGTTAATAGCTAACTTAACGTTTAATAAGCACACATCCTGTTTACTAAGTGACAGTCTTCTTCAAAGGTCTTTTTTATTAATTGTCAATAATCATTAGAACAGTCACTATACAGGGAACACATCAATCAATCAATCAATCAATCAATCAATCAATCAATCAATCAATCAATCATACCTGACAACAACATACACATAAACAGCCACAGATATGAAATAATAATAAGAGAAGAAAATAAAAAAATATAATTTAATATATATATATATATATATATATATATATATATATATATATATATATATATATATACATATAAATGAAAATAGAAAAAAAAAAAAAATAATAAGGAGAGAAAAAAATAAAAATTTAAAATATATATACATACCTACATACAAACACATACATATACATTTTGAAATAAATATATATATAAATAATAATAATAATGAGTAAATCAATTAAATATATATATAAAAAAAGAAAGAAGATACTACTACTGTCTACTCAGATTACTGTAGTGGGTTTCTCAAAAAATTACCCAAAAAAAAAGCACTTGTTTCTTTTAAGTTTTATTATTTAGTTTCCAGTAGCTAACAGGGCTGTGTATTGGTAATAATCTGTCGATACGATACATATCATGATATTGGAGTTACGATTCAATATATTGCGATTTATCACAGTAACTGTAACATTCAACATCATAGCACTACTTTGAGAGGACACATCTCTGTAAATTAAATAAAGTATTGACTGAGTTAATCTTTGCATGTAGACTATTAATTAAATAGTGTTTTTGAGACTTAATAGAGAGGGTTAGCTAACAGTTAACTTGATTAAAGGGTGTATTTCAGTGTCCTGAGACTCTTTGCTAATAGGAAAAGGGTGTTTCGGGTGCTGTATTGTGTGTGAACAATGTGTAACATGTGTCTGAGGAAATTGATTTCTGTTTCTTTGTAGGTGAAAGAATTGTTCAAGGAGCTGAAAATCGAGTGTAATGTGGTGGAGTTGGATCTCATAGGTAAGATGGAGACTAATACTGTACAATAATAATAATAATAATAATAAACAACTATAAATGTCCTCCTTATATCTGCTTATACAACTACATTATAGTGTTATAAACCTGCATATACATGCCTCGTATGTTACCGGTGCTTAATTTAATGTAAATATAAAATGCATTGTCATGCTTGAGTGTGCGTCTACACAGTTGAAAACTGTCCTCCGTGTATGATAAAGGGGGGATGTTGTGTTAACCCCGGACTGTGCTGTTGTCTTACTTTGCAGCAGCACAAAACATGCTGAGTCACTCACTGAAGATACCTTGGCCTCGTGCCACATCTCCGTAACCTCGCTGCTCCGGGTTATTTATGTCACTGACTCGGCTGTATGTTGAAGGAAGTATATAGGGATGTTTATGATTCATCAACACCATTAAGATTATGATGGATCAGAATTATTCAGTTTACTGTCATAGAGGAGTAAAGAAACCAGATCATATTCACATTTAAGAAGCTGGAATGAGAGAATTTTGACTTTTTATTTCTTAAAAAAAATACTCAAAGGGATTAATCTATTATCAAAATAGTTGGCGATTAATTGAACAGTTGACAGCTAATCGATGCAGCTCTAAGTGGTGCTTTGTGTTACTGGTAGACTCCGACTGGTGTAACAGACTTAACCATGGGTTAAACTGACTGCATATGAACTTTTGAGAAGTAGGTGACTATTTGAGCTCAGCTTCTGTTTGTACTTGTAGTATGTGGCCATGTTGTAATCACAGACAGACACTTTGAGGTTTGCTGATATAGAGAATGATGAAAGAAACATTTTGTGTCGCGTCATGCTTCCCCTTTTATTGTTTTTGCCTATTCTTTGTATATTACTCAGGCTGATTACCATATGAAAAGCAGATGTATTTAACGGATGGTTAATATTAAACAACCCTATTAACTTGCACTAACAACATGAACCCTTCTGTCCAGAGGATGGAACCAACTACCAGGATATGCTGTTCGAGATAACCGGACAGAAAAGCGTTCCTAATGTCTTCATCAACAAGAAGCATGTTGGCGGCTGTGACAAAACACTGCAGGTGAGGAGCAAGTGTGTCTCTAATTAACTGTCTTAAAGGGATTTTCCCTCTTTGGTGTTATACTGTACATCACTGTAAATGTTGCATATCTCCTCAGCAGATGATGGCCATGAAATTTTACTCAATCACGTGGCTTATTCAGATTCCAGAAACTTCCAGAAACTGTGCTCAAAAGAGCTCAACCCACTCGTTTTGTTTTTTGTGTGTAAAAATTACTCATGATGTGTTCTTCCCTCTCAACCAAACAACAACAGCATACTTGGTAAATCTTTGTCACAGCAGGCATAGCAGGAATGTGAGGGGTGTAACCAAAACATGTAGGTCTGCCAAGAGGTCATGCCAGGATGCCATGCAGGTGCCTTGAGAGCAAACACTAGAAACATGAGAAACATGAGAGCTGTTGTTGACAGACACAGTACAGTAACTTTTTCAGTTAATTCAACCACTACAAGCTATTCGCTCTTTTCCACTTAAAGGACCAGTGTGCAACATTTAGGGGGATCTATTGGCAGAAATGGAATATAATATTAATAAGTGTGTTTTCATTAGTGTATAATCACCTGATAATAAGAATCGTTGTTTTCATTACCTTAGAATGAGCTGTTTATATCTACAAATGGAGCGGGTCCTCTCAACGGAGTCCGCCATGTTGCACCGCCATGTTTCTACAGTAGCCCAGAACGGACAAACCAAACAATGTTAACTTTTCCTGCTTTGGCCGGAGTAAAAAATGTTACTTGCTCCCGTTGCCGCCTCTCTCTCTCTCGCTTCACTACTCACTTCCCAGAGTAAATAATGGATTCGTATTGATATAGCAAAGCTTAACCGAGACACTTGTTAATAATAACAGCTGTTATGAGAAAGCTCTGTTGCATATTTGACTACTTTAGTCATTCTAGCTATTTTTGATATTTGAAAATTAATTATATACCATATTGTTACTACATGATCAACACACATAAGTGCTGTATTGATGTAACTTTATGTTAATGTTTCCGGCAGGCTCATAAAGACGGCAGCCTGCAGCAGCTACTGAAGGGAGAAGATGAAGCTTATGACTACGACCTGATCGTCATCGGAGGAGGATCTGGAGGCCTGGCCTGCTCAAAGGTGACACAATTAAATGCAACACATTCACAGTGTGTTCTAAGCCATTAACTGCACACAGAATATTAGTAAATTACAGATTTATATAACATTGGCTCTGTTGACAATAGGAAGCTTCTTTATTGGGGAAGAAGGTCATGGTACTGGACTATGTTATTCCCACACCAAAGGGAGCCACCTGGGGTAAGATTCTTCCACTTGAGGATGTGTACAGTGTGTATATATTTGAATCTAATTTGGTCGGTGACTGATCAGTTTCACGTGTTGTTAATGTGTTCATCAGGTCTCGGTGGAACTTGCGTGAATGTCGGCTGCATTCCCAAGAAGCTGATGCACCAGACGGCCGTGCTGGGCACCGCCATGCAGGACGCACGCATGTTCGGCTGGGAGTTTGACGAAAAAGGTGAGGACTCAGAGCTCCGACCCCGGAGGTCACGAAGGGGGGACGTCGCACCGGTTTGCCGCGGTAAATCAGAGGCAAGCCTCGTCAATAGTCACTTGTTGGCATTCCACTGATTCTATTAACGTCCGTCTGTCTGTCTATACTCAGTGAAGCACAACTGGGACACGATGAAGACGGCGGTGAACAACTACATCGGCTCACTGAACTGGGGCTACAGGGTGGCACTGAGAGAAAAGAGCGTCAACTATGTCAATGCCTATGCAGAGTTCGTTGAACCACACAAAATCAAGGTGAGTACTTATAGATATAAAGGAGCCTTCAATGTGCAGTAGAAACCGCTTATAGTGCTTCATTAATGAGCGCAGTCAAGAGGACTCAACTGCAAAGCTGCATTCTTAATCATTCAACCTGTGTTTTTCATCAGCATTCAAATACTGATTTGGCGGTCGATTACCATGGCAATTGTCGAAGCTTCAGTTTCGAAGCATTCGTACTCTGCCGATCCTCAACCTGCACTGCGGTGGAGCAGAGCCGGTTGAGGATCGGCAGAGTACCGAATGCTTTGCCGTTTGTCTGTGGTGGTATGCAGACGAACGGCACCCGGCTCCCTCCATGCCATTCACCGGATGAGCGAGCAAGAAGCCCCAGCAAAGGGGCGCCGGTCATCTGCATGCAACAGCAGCACTGCAGTGACACATAGTCGGCCAGCAACGGCAATGCCTCACCTTTGGTGAGGGAAAAGGCAGAAGAATCGGCAGCATTACTTTGTATTCATGTGATAAATATACAACCATCAATTACATGGTTAGCTGCATGAGAAATAAAGAAAAAGAAAACAAATTGGATTATAATAATCACCATTTGACCCGGACAGACGTGATCACTATAAGCAGTTTCTACTGTACCTAGGAGACTTGACAAACAGCATTTGTAACTTTTAATGTTGACATTGAACAAGACCTTCCCTTTTTCACATGATCAAGTTGCTATCTTAAAAGTCATCACTAACCTCGATAAGCTGTTTGCTTTTGAAATGTTGTCTAGCCTGTTGTGGCAACGTATTTTTTTTTGTTTTGTTTGTCTTGAACAGGCTTTGCCAAACAGTTAAATTTTCTTTGGCTGCCTTTCAGCATTTCTGTTGTACTTGTGATCACATCACTAGCTGCACCCCAAAGAAAAACAAGAGATAGTATCTCAGAGAGTTTCTGTTTGTATTTTCTGACAGGCGACAAACAAACGTGGGAAGGAGACGTTTTACACGGGGGCTAAGTTTATCTTGGCTACAGGAGAGAGGCCGCGCTACCTGGGCATCCCTGGAGACAAGGAGTACTGTATCACCAGGTGAGAGCGCAGTGCCGGTTGCTGTAACAACAGCAGCCCTATCTAATGACAGGCTGTGTTACTGGAAGCCCCATTCACAGCTCATTTTTAAGACCAGACGCTTGATTCAACAGATGTCTGAAGAAGTGTCTCTTGCCATAGTATGTGATCTCTGAAAACACAAACACACAATTTTAATGATCTTGTATCCTCCGCAGGTGGCCCTGCCTCAGGGCGTCCGTTAATCTCCCAGCTGTCTAAATGTTTTGTAAGATTATCCTCAGGTGTCTTTGGCGATTATGCTGCTGTTTTGGCAATGTACAAATGGTGTCGTGCTGCTCACTTCCTCCCACAAAACACGCAAAACCACATAACAACCCCACTTCTGCATGGACGATAGTTTCTATCAGTATTTTGTATAATTAGGCTTATTGTTTGCAGGGTGTGGAGAGAGGAATGTCACTGTCAGATTTAGTTTTCAATCAAGAGCAGCACGTGTTATACCTGGAAAATGCATCTCAAATCAACAGTCTTATTATTACTATTTTAAACCAGAAATTTCTAATCGCTTCAAAACGAAATGTACATTTGAGAAGTCATCATTAGCTTCATGTTTTCCGCCCGCTCTGTTTGATATCCTCTGTGTTTGTCCACCAGTGACGACCTCTTCTCGTTGAATTACTGCCCGGGAAAGACCCTGGTGATCGGGGCGTCGTACGTGGCTCTGGAGTGCGGTGGTTTCCTGGCTGGCCTGGGTCTTGATGTCACCGTCATGGTTCGATCCATCCTGCTGAGGGGCTTTGACCAGGACATGGCCAACCGCGCCGGAGATCACATGGAGGAGCACGGAGTCAAGTTCCTCCGCAAATATGTCCCTACAAAGGTGAGTGTTAACTAGACTGCTGTGTGTGTAAGAGAAAGCGCTGCCTTAACTAAAGTACTATCTGAAAAAAATGTATTTGACTATATATAATTTGTTTTACAATTTCATCTTGCATAAAGGGATAGTTAAGATTTTTTGAAGTGGGGTTGTATGAGGTACTTATCCATAGTCAGTGTATTACCTACAGTAGCTGGCGCCCGCCACGCCCCCAGTTTGGAGTACCAGCACGGGAGCAAAGCAATGCACTGCTGTGGACGGAGGCAGCAGCAAAACCTGGTTTAGCCACCTAAAAAAAATCTGTATCAGCTTCATTGTACGCTATATTTAGAATATTTTCATCACTTTACCTCGCCGCCAGACAGCCCACTCCGACAGGGAACTGAAGCCGTTATCTATGCTCTCTTCAAAGCCACCAGACTCCTTTGACAAAAACAGTAATTTTACCTCTTGGAACATGTAAGTTACTGGTCTTCCACTGCCTTGATCGGTTAGTTCGTTTGTGTTTATTGTGTGACTTTGGTGTTTTAAAGGGTTAGTTAGGATTCATCAAAGTCCCACAATATGAGGTAAAAATGATGTCTTCTTCAATGGAGTCTGGTGGCTTTGAAGAGAGCTTAGATAGAAATAACGGCTTCAGTTCCACGTCAGAAACGGCTGTCTGACGGCATCTAAATATAGCGTACACTTACACAGATTTTTTTGTTGTTGGTTAATATCCGTTTTGCTGCTACCTCCGTCCACAGCAGTACATTACTTTGCTCTCGTCCCGGTACTCCTGCCTGCTTCTCCAAACTGGGGGTTTGCTGACCGTCATCTACTGTAGGTGCCACAGACTATGGAGAAGTATCTTATACAACCCCACTTAAAAAACTCAAACTATCCCTTTAAAGGAACGTCCATTAGCAGCAAAGGCAACTGTTAGTCAGCAGACTTTGAACTGTGTAATTTTACAGCATCAGATTTATTGTCGTACATTCTTGCATCATAAGTTTTCTCTCAGCTCGACATTTGACAGAAGCACCAAGATGATTTTTCCTCTCTGATTTTCCTGCGTCTGTGTGTGTCAGATAGAGGAGCTGGAAGCAGGCACTCCTGGCAAACTGAAGGTGACAGCCAAGTCCACAGAAAGCGATGAGATCATCGAGGGAGAGTACAACACCGTACGTACTCATCTATCAGTTCATCCTTCCCATCTGTTACTGTTGTAGAATACTGTGGAAGTGTGTTTTGTGACGTTTCTTTCTGGTCCAATTTTGTCGGGAATTCCAAAGTTCAATATTAAATAAATATAATTATATGAATAAATGTAACCAGAAATTTGTGACAACTAGATTTTATTGGATATCTTTTCTTTTTTTTTTCTAAATATCTGTTTTTTTGTAATACTATTTTCCCCAATAACACTTTTATTTCATGTCACATTTTATAATGTCCCTTTTCAAGACAGCGGTGTTGTCATCAACCCCTCACCTTTTAGCCATTCATGCACCCATTACCTCTCCTAAGCTAGTAAACTCAACGACTGCTACCAAAGTTTAGCCAACAATTTAAAGTTGTTCTATCATGTAGTTCTGATGTTAAGCTGTCACACAGGTTGATAACCCAACAGTGTAAAAGGATCTAAGAGTGAAAACATAGAAATCAAATAGGAGTAGAAGGATCATTGAACTGTTTGCTGTGGTAATTTGACTAGTATAACAGGAAATGGCGATTGTTGTTATGGTGACAACAGAACACACGTCAATGGGGCCGTAAAGTGTGTGTTCGCAGCTCGCCAGAAAGAGAGCGGACGCAGCTCCCGGAGACAGCTGGCTAGCTAGCTAGTTAGCTAGGTAGCTTGTCCCCAGGCTTTGGGACTGTTTAGACCCGCCGGCCACCAGCCCAAAGTTCGGCTCATTTTCTGTAATCTGTGCGGCATCAATGGATGAAGCATTAAGATGTTTAATTTGACTCATTTATATTTTCTATGTGCCTTGTAACGTCAGTGAGCCCACGACTTGGTGCAAGTCAGTTAGTTAGTTTATGCAGAAGTCCGCCTGCTACAATGGTCCCTATGGCAACGGTACACATAAAAATGCCGCAGCTCTGACCATCCTGCTACGTTTATTTGAATGGGCATGTCCGTTCTACTCTTTTATTCTATTTCTATGAGTGGAAATATTCCAACTAAGACCTTTTTTTCTTTTCTGAAGTTGTTACTTCTTGTGTTTTGTCTCTTTCTTGTGTAAATAAAATAGCAGCAACTTCCCTGCAGCAATGCCCCGAGGACTTCCTTTAAACTACTATTTCTTTGTTCTTCAGGTGCTGATAGCGGTGGGCCGAGACGCATGCACAGACAAGCTTGGCCTGGACAGCACAGGGGTCAAAGTCAACTCCAAGTGAGTTTATTATCTCATTGTACATGTTTTTTTTTTTTTTATTCTACATGCGTCCATGCTATTACATGGGGCGGCCTGTGCCTTTAAGACTGGTGGTACAGTCATGGTGATTCAGCAGTTATTGCCGTCCCATGGCTCTCTGCAGGGCTGGTGTGTGAGTGCGTTGGGGGATTTGGTACAGAGAGAGGAGGGGAGTCCCTACACACAATATCAGCTGCTCTATAATGTTGTACAATGAATTATCAAAGAGCTTTTCATGCTTGGTGTCATTATGTTTGATTGTCTGCTCTTATGTACATACAGTATATTATTACACTCAATTTTGGTTGGTTGTTTTTTTATAAATACATTAAGTTCCTTTTTTCCCGCTTGAATTAGAAAACTAGAGTTAAAGTTTAAATAATCTTAAAAATGTTTTGCAGTTGATTATTTATTCCAATATTAGAAGCATAGGAGCCGTTTCTTTGAGGATGTTGTGTCTACACTATTTTGTGAATGACTGAATGGTTCAGCCTAGGAGGCCAACAGGGATTAAGACGGCATGAGGCCGGCTTAAAAGAGCGCTTGCTGGGTCACATGGACCGAGTCTTATGACCTTAGTAGTAGTCTGATGGAGCCGAGACAAAGCCAGAGGGTCTCTGTGTTCAGGGCCCATCAGCAGGTTTGATTGTTCTGTTGCTGTACAGTACAGAATATATGAATACTACCACAGTTATGTTTCTCCATTCTGCCCAACATGACTTTAAACTCATTTAATGTGATTTCTGCCAGACCGAATGCAAATTAGTCTGGAACCTCTCGGTTAGTTTTCAACTTCCAAGGTGCGTTAGGAACGGGCGTAGAACAAAATGCCTCTGGACGCAATTGGATGGACCTACAACCAATTGGAGCAACAAAACATGTGACGTAGCGCTTATCAACAGAGCAATGTAAACAGCGTGCAGAGATAAGGGATATCACGTTGAGGACATTTTTCCACCAGTTAATAAACTTGTGACAACACCGGTGTTACGATTTACACCGGACATTTTACAAGAAAAAAATGACGCTCAATATCTGTAGAGCGCTTACTTTGATCTCTAACGTTGGATGGCTGTGTGTCTGTCCTCTGCAGGCGAGCATTCACCCGCAGATTTCCCCCTGCCATCGCTGCGCTGTGCACACCGGCTGTGACCACTCCGTCCTCCTCACGCGATTCCTTCATTAACATTATGGGTCCCTTATAGCATTGGGTTAAAATCTGAAACATTGCCAAATAGCTGCATTTGCTTTTCTCTTTGACACCAAATCCTCCACTGTTGTCTTCTTTCTCAACTCTCTCTTGTGTCAAGTGTTAAGTGTGTAAAATCTGACTCCTGCTGCTCTGTGCTGAGACTCCATAAGGAGCAGACACATTTACTTTCAGTTAATAATTGTAGCGTCTGTTGTCAGAGTCAGTGTTTTACAAGCTTTTTATTTGATGAACGTGGGCGCTGATACGAGAAAATTAAATAAATGGGTTTTATTTCTATAAAAAATTGTGAAGAGCGTGTCACAAGTGCGACCAACGGAGAATCAACAATAGCCACTGGGTTTTCACTGGTGCCCCATCTTTTTGGCGACCAGCGGAGCCAGATGATATATTCAACTTTTACTATTTAAATCCTGTTTGAAGAACGGCAAACACATGTTTCTACTCAAGAAAAGGTTTAAGTGCAGTTGATTGTTCTTCTTTTAGTGAAAACATACCATCCAGTTTGTGCAGCTTCAACAGAAAGTCCCACATCAGCTGCTCCCCTTTAGAGTCATCGTCTCAAGCTCGCCCCATAATAGATAAACGATTGCGATTGGCCCGTCAGATCTCAAGTTGCTGGAAATCTGTCCAAACGGGAGCAGGACCTGACGCATCTGCCAGAGCAAATAAAACATGAGCTAGCATACTCATTTTGTTCCCAAGCAAGTTGTGTTGTTCCTTTGGCCAAATATCTAGTTCACCTACGATATGATGAATAATAATTGTGGACCGATCAGAATGACTGAGGGCTAAATGAACCTATGGTTCCTAACTGATCTCTCCGTACCAATCCTCCAGGAATGGAAAGGTTCCAGTGAACGATGAAGAGCAGACCAACGTGCCCCACATCTACGCCATCGGAGACATTCTGGAGGGAAAGTGGGAGCTGACGCCGGTCGCCATCCAGGCTGGCAAGCTGCTGGCACGACGCCTCTACGGGGGCTCAACAGTCAAGGTACATCAACGACATTAAGCGACACTTACAGTAACACATACCATCACAATGATTATTTGTATAAAACGCTATAATTCATTTGACTTTTCTGTGATTCATATTAATGATGATGCTCTTGTTAATGCGGTCATACAGTAATACACTTTATTGAAATTGAGAAGCATCAAAATGAGTAGAGAATCATCATAAACGTGTATAGTATAAATTTAATAAAGTACGTAGATATTCCCGGTCCAATTTGTCGCACAGGTAATCTCCATTAAACTGATTGTGTCACGTTCAGCAGGAGGCTTTATTAACAAACCATCATTAACTGTCTGTGTTTGTGCAGTGTGACTACATCAACGTTCCCACCACGGTCTTCACCCCGCTGGAGTACGGCTCCTGTGGTCATTCAGAGGAGAGAGCCTTGGAGCTCTACGGGCAGGAGAACCTCGAGGTAACACACACACACACAGTCACCTGAATAATGTGTTATCTATCTGGTTCACCTGAGTGTGAATCTTGTGACTGGCTGGAGTGAAGCGCTTCTCTAAAACAGAGAGTTCTACTTCGTGATATGATACTCTTACCTGAATAGATTTGTCTGGAAACATATTTGCAGTTTGTCTTGTCGTGTGTGTGTGTGTGTGTGTGTGTGTGTGTGTGTGTGTGTGTGTGTGTGTGTGTGTGTGTGTGTGTGTGTGTGTGTGTGTGTGTGTGTGTGTGTGTGTGTGTGTGTGTGTGTGTGTGTGTGTGTGTGTGTGTGTGTGTGTGTGTGTGTGTGTGTGTGTGTGTGTGTGTGTGTGTGTGTGTGTGTGTGTGTGTGTGTGTGTGTGTGTGTGTGTGTGTGTGTGTGTGTGTTGCCTTTGACCAGATAAGGAACTCATCCAGTCAGATTAGTTTTCTTCAAGTTGCTGCTTGCAACCTGAATGTTTCTGTTACAATTTACTGATCTTTACTTCTACTTGTTTGTGCATGTAGATTGGTCAGTATGCCAGCCAGAAAACATGTGGTGTATATTAATTACACAATTTTACAGTAATATGAGCCCCTCTAGTTCGTACACCCAGACAGACTTTGACTGCAGATTTAGTTAAACAACAAATGTTATCCTCTTTATTTTTAATGTTTTAAAAGAAATTGCAGACATGGTAGATTTATTTTTATTGGATGTATCATTGGTAATAATTAAAGAGGATTTATTATGCTTATTTTCAGGTGCATACAAAAGAAATGCTTTATTTTTCTCATAGTGGCTCATAGTGCTGCAGCACCTCTTTTTATCCCTGTCTGAAACAACCGAATCAAACTCTTCCGAATTCGCTCCAGTTCTGCTCTAACTAGCTTTGTTTGAGGCTGTGCCAAACTAGCCGTTATGCAAATGTGTTACTTGGTGACATCACTATGTTACGGAGGAAAAGGCAGGACTTAAAGCGAGGCATTTCAGGCAGATCAGGAGCAGTGTTTCTGTTGAGGAGAGTAACTCCCTTTGGTGTGGACTTTGGACTCTATAAGTTTGCAGACTTTTTACATGCACAAAAAAACTATATAACACACGAAAGGAAAGGGAAAAGACAAAAGCATAATAGGTCTCCTTTAAAAAAAAAACTGTATGATTAATGAGTCTGATGTTAATCATTGCTTACATGTATATAATGCTGTTCACGCTATAATACACCAACACTGTGTTCCTGGTCTCTATGTTCAGGTGTTCCACAGTCTGTTCTGGCCTCTGGAGTTCACTGTGCCTGGCAGAGACAACAACAAGTGCTACGCTAAGATCATCTGCAATAAACTGGACAATGTAAGATTATTACTACTTTTACACGCAGTATCAAATCAAATCAAATCTGAGCCCGTAGCAACCCGCAACTTGTCCCCCTACGATGTGTCACATGAATAACCGTGTTTGGTTGTTGTTCCTGTAGGACCGAGTCATTGGGTTCCACTATCTGGGGCCAAACGCCGGAGAGGTGACGCAGGGCTTCGGTGCAGCCATGAAATGTGGCGCCACCAAGGAGCAGTTTGACGGCACCATCGGCATCCACCCGACCTGTGCTGAGGTAAGAAGTCAACTCAGTCATTATATGTCAGCATTTTATTTTATTCTTATTTATTTGTTTTTTAATCTTCCATCTAGGGATGCTCATTTTGAAAAATGTTCTTAACCGACCCTCGTTAACCAATTATTAACCGTTAACCGACAAGATTTGTGCCTCGCGCCAGCTGCCGTGTATGAGCACAACAGACAACTGAGAACCCAGTTCACCGTCCGGGAGCGTTAACTTAGCAGCCACGGTGCTGCGTGTAGTGTCGCGGACATGCAGCCACTTTCCCAGTAAAAGTCTCTACCGCACATTTAGTTTAGTTTAGCAGTTTGTCAGCTGTGTGTCTGCCCGGCGTAACAACACTCTGTCTGCCCGGATTAACGATAGCGATTGCCTGATAAACAGTGTGTGTATTTGTGCTACGTTAGCAGCTCTAGCATTACCAGAGGCTGTTTTAACCGATAACGTTAATCGGTTAAAATGCTTAATGTCGGTTAACCGGCTGACCGGGAGAGTTATTTCCTCTCACGCTGGCGCAGGACGTACGTGCTAACTGGCTGTCAGCTCTAGTTTTTGCGGTGTATTCGAGTGCAACTTTTTGGCCACGACAAAGTCAACGTGAGGCGACGCAACAGTCGGCCTTCATCGCCGCTAGTTCTTTAATGTGGGGTAGGTGTGTCTGGGCCTTAAGTTACACTTTCTGTGCTCAACACAACAAACGCCGGTACTCCTCTCTCCAACACTCACGCATGTTTCCAACGTTGTCTTCTACTAACAAGACACAATAACAAACCGACCGTATCAAGGGAAAGGTTAGATTAGGATAGGGTCCATAATGATGTCTGACACTTATAATAACAATCTGACTGTTGCCATAGAAACATGGTCCGGGGGTAGGGTGGCTTAACTTGTATTAGACGAATCAAAGACAACACGGACAATTAGCTCTGTTAGTGATGATTGAGATGTGCCACAGTAATAGAGGTGAATGTGTTTTTTTATTTTGTACTTAATTTTGATTTTAGAATTAGTTTTCAGTTTGACATTTTCTGTTGTGTAGTGTCAAAACTGTCTAACTTGTATAGACTAATCTAAAACCTAATGACTAATGAAGACCGGCCTAACACGACAGACCGGTCTGAATTATCTTTGTGGAACTGGCCCTGGTACTTCTCCAACATTTCACAGTATAACAAAGCATTGCTGCTTTTTGACCGCATGTTGCAACAGTAATCTGTTGACTAACCGGTTAGATCGGACAGGAGATGGCAAAATGCTGTTGCATAACAAACATGTTGACCTCAAACGGAAATCTGTGAATGTATCAAGGTTCTAATCGTTTAGAATTTTCAATTAGTTTTTGTTTATTTTTTTAGTTTTGACTTTTCAGAGTGTGTTTGCTAGTTTTGTTAGTTTACAGTAGTTTTAGTTTATTTGTCTATATCATTTTCTTAAATGATATAGTTTTTTATTTAGTTTCTTGTTTACTACAAATATTTTTCACTGCTTATTTTCATTTTATTTTCAGTTTGAGTTTACTATAATAACTCTAGTATGTATGTAGACGTCCTGTCTATACAATTCAGGCTGATTTAAAAGGTTTGCACGTACTGCAGGTCCTATATATATGTGGTGGAAATAAAATCACTCTGCCCTTTGATTAGCTTTGCCACGGTCATGAACCTGTTTGCTTCCTGCTGAAACGTATCCAGCTCCCTCACTCGGCGAGTTTCTCAGTCTAAATCTGTGTGAATGATCTGGTTGTGCCCGACACAGATTTAATCAGAATAAACATAAAACCGTGCGGCCACAGGCGACGGCTTAAAGTCTTAACATGTCTGTCTTTAGAGGCCTGACTTGAAGAGCATTTTTTTAATCATATTTAAATTTCTGTCTGTGATACATGCCGTGCATTAATTAGATTAAAGATCTGGCCGTTACACATTCATTATGTTAATGTAGTACGGTGATAATTGCAGCACATTAAGCTGCTCAATCGTCTCGTTTGATGTTTTACATTACTCACATTTCCATTTTCTAACAAAGTTTAGCCCACGTCTTCATTTTGAATGAATGCAGGACTCGGGACAGTTCACCTCAAAATCAAAAACACATTTTTCCTCTCACCAGTTGTCCTATTTATCAATCTAGATTGTTTCGGTTGAAAGCGCCCTAAAAGCTGCAGAATAAAGCTGCACCGCCTGACGTGTTTCTCCTCATCTCTTTCAGATCTTTACCACTTTGGAGGTGACCAAGAGCTCCGGTGGAGACATCACCACGGCCGGCTGCTGAGGTTAAACCCTGCTCGTTTAGCGGGCTGCTCTCATGTTAGACTCTTCTAACAAACCCCTCTCATCTCAGTCAACCTCTAAGCTCAGCCTCACCTCCAGCTGCTCAGCTTACAGGGCGGTTGTTTCTCAGGACAAAACCAAACACCGTGAGCCGGCGTCTGAATGGGTGAAAGCACTCGTTCGGGCTCGCTGGGAGCTTCGAGGTGACTGAACGAAGCCAGAGTCTCCATCTCTGGCTGAGGTAGTTTAATATGAGGGCAGCCTGCTGAACAGCGGGGTTACTCTGCTGATATTTCTGGGCTCCACCAGTGTGTCCTTCTCAGAGGAGCACCAAACACACATTGCTACTGCTGAGTGTGTGTTTGGGCTGTTTGTGACGTCCTGGCCCGTAACCTGAAATACTCAGGTGGGCGAGGATCGATGTCCCTCTGCGGAAGCACCTGACGGCGACCCAAACCCTTCGTCCAATCCCCCAACTTCAAACACTTCTCATTCACAGATGGCATACAGACTGAAATTGACTTTAGTAAGACAGATTGAAACTGGCACACAAGCAGGGTTTGAAAGGATGCACGGCTCTGAACTCTGGTCCAGCTTGTGATGGAAGCTTATTATTTAATCAGGTCTGTCTGTTTGTAGATTATGTCGTCGTGTCTCATCTGTTGAGCCTTCATGATTCCACACATACTCCTCTTACCGGGTCTTTAGGAGGCACATACGTGTAGCTGTTAATATTTGTCTTTGCTATGTGGGTTTTTCTGCCTTAAAGAGAACTCTCTCTCTTCCAAAGTATTTATCTAAACAAGTCTGCAGAGAGATCGAGAGCCGGCATCACCTTTCAAACCTTCATGTGCTTCACATCACACAACTTCCAGATGAAATTGAATGAAAAATCCAACCTGAATCGTACTGAATGTTGTTTTAAAAACAAAACATTTTCACAGGGTTTTACTAAATTAATTTAATGCTTGTGTGTTGCTGCTGTCTGCCTCTGCTTTATGTGTATGTAAAAGATCTATTCAGTCTTTGTAGAGGACAGTATTCTGACTGCTGTCGGTGAGTGGTCATCTGTATAAATGACTTGTTTGTTGGTGTCAAACCACTGTAGATTACTTCTCTCTCAAGATCTAATAAAGGATGAATTCACCTTCAATGTCGTCGCACTTTTTCACTTCACAGAGCAAACTGCTTCTCACTTTCCTCAATAGAAACTAGACGGATGAAGTTACTTTCTTTTCTAATATTCTCGTATGGTTTACATGTCAGTGCTTAACTGGAAGAGCGGGAGGACCAGTCACTGTAATACGTGACTTCCTGGCGCTACAGTAACTCAGGAGGATCTCTGTTATTCAAAAACTGATTTAATAATAGCAGGAAATAGTCTAGTCTTTAGGTATTAAGGATATTTAGTGTGTATGTGATGAGACCTGTGTTGCTAAATTGGTTTTATTTCACTAACTGGATAACAACAGCAAAGTTTCCATGCCTCCCTTTAACAGACGCAGCACAAAATTAATAACTTTATAGTTGATAGTTTTACATTTTTTTTTTAACATTTTCAGCTTCTCTGCTGATGAACCAACAGTTTATGAAAGAGGAGACTTATTGTATTTCCTGTGGTTATAAAAGAGTTTAATATATTTTCACATGACAAAGATTTAGTTCTCAATGCTAAATAAGTAAGACATGAAATAAAATCTCTAATGATTACATTGAGCCAGTATAGTGAAATAATTTCTGTAAATATGTAAACTCAGTTTACTATTACGAAATGTTAATTCTCATTTTTATTTTATTTTTGTTACTTCATGGCATTTTTCTTGACTTTTTTTTTTGACAATCATGTCACATTTTCTGTGCGTTCCAATACTCTATTATACTACCATAGTATTTAGTATTTCCCAATAAATATTATGTCAAATCACTATGCCAAAAAATACCGGGATGTCTTACTGCATCCAGTCACATTTTGCAGTCTGCAAGCCAGCATGCTTTTCTGGTTATTCTGACCCACAATCCTCTGTTCAGCATATATGAGCAGGAGGGATAAAGTTTAAGGCGCATTATGTTATGATTATGAAATCACGTGCATGTTGGCGTCTGCTAACCAACATAAAATGTGACACAGAATGAAGATGTCGTTGGGAAAAGTTCCATTAGGAAATAAAGACAAACCACTGAAGAGGGACATTTTTAACATTTCTTTAATGAAATAAAATTAAACTCTTCTGTAACTGATCAGAATGATGAAATCATTTCACAATAATCCGTTGAGTTTTAATATTTTTTTGAATTATTTCACATTAATTGGTTTTACATCTTATATAGAAATGCATAAAAATGTGTAAATATTTAACATAAACATTGCAAACCCTTGCGTTTACACTATAACTGTTTATTTTTTGTCGTAGTAAAATTCACAGATTGAAACAACGCTGAAGCTAAAACTAGACGTCTACTAAACTTTAACTGTTCAACCTTGAACAACCTTAATCTGAACAAAACTAATACAGACAAATAGACCTTTAATATACATTTATTTAATGTAATTTCAACATCTAATTGCTCAGTGGAATGTTTTCACATTACAAAGATTTAGTGCTCAATGCAAAATAAATAAGACATAAAGAAATGAGATTATGAGACATTGAGCAAAATATATAAAGGAGCCAATATATAGTGACAATATTTAAACTCAGTTTACTATTCTGAAATGTGAATTCTTATTTTTATAACACATTTTTTTTAAAGTTTTTTTTTTTATGTTGGCATTTTTTCCAATGTCATTTCACATTTTATCTCAAAATGTCACTTATCATGTCAGTGGGGGTGTCACCGTCATCTCACCTTTCAACCAATCACGTGCACGTTAGCGCCTCTTAACTAACTATAACATAACATGTGACACAGAATGAAGGTGTCATTGGGAAAAGTTCCATCATGAAATATAAACGGACCACTGAAAAGGGGCTTTTTAACATTTCTTTAATGAAATAACATGTCAAAATGATCATTTGCGTTTTAATGATTTCTTAAATTATTTCACAATGTATTGGTTCATAAAATATTTGACATTGTTTATTTCATGTCTTATTTATTTAATATTGAAAACCCTTAAAGGCCCCGATGCCACTCACATCTCAGGCTGCAGCAACAAAGAGTGCTGCTCGTACTCAGGTACAGTGGATCAAAATCAGCAGCCTATTCATGTCGTCCACATCAGAGAGCTGAGGAGAAATAATAGCATCATTTCCACTGAGCTGTCTGCGTTTCTGTGGGACTATTCAGCCTCCACAAGTGGCGGTCTTCATCAATAGCCTCGAGGCTGGTGTGAAGCCTTTGTCAGGTTCACCGGCTCACATCTGAAAACACTGTCACCTGCACGGGTTGCCATGACAACTCAGGCTTTGATGAGTTTTATTTGGAGGATGCTCTATTCGATTGAGGACGATCTGTCGGTGATACAGGGCTAATTGATTCACTGGTGTTGGTTATTTTAGCACATAAAACAGACGCCTGTCTAAATGTTTGTGAGGCTGCTCATGAGGGGTTCAAAGCTGAGAGGCACCTGCGCTCCTGCTACCTGTGTGATGGTTGGCCAACTCACTGTAGGTACAGTTTATTTACATCCTCATGCAACCAAAGGAATGAGGGAGTGGAGAGCACTCAGTTTGACAGTCCATGTGACTTCAATGTATAAACCACAGTTCTCATGTAATTGGATCCACTCAATAAAACAAAAGCAATTGTGCAGAACGCTTCTTTCCACTCTGGTGTAACCAAGAAGAACTTAAGATATGGTATCTCACCGTCCCCCGACGGCCTTTAGGACATTTCCAATATTGGGTAGTGGAATAAAATACACCAGTGTTTATTGTAATTAGATTTTGTTCCCATGTTTTTTAGTGTATAGTCAAATGAACAAACAAATGTATACCCAGGTGATATTTACAAAGGAGGAGAAGCTGCATAAAAGTCTGGGGGTTACACTAAGTGGAAAGGAGAACAAATTAATTTTGTTTGTGGTCGTTTTGTGTCTCTTTGTGGTCGTTTTATGTCTCTTTGTGGTCGTTTTGTGTCTCTTTGTGGTTGTTTTGTGCCTCTTTGTGGTTGTTTTGTGTCTGTGGTCGTTTTGTGTCTCTTTGTGGTTGTTTTGTGTCTGTGGTCGTTTTGTGTCTCTTTGTGGTTGTTTTGTGTCTCTTTGTGGTCGTTTTGGGTCTCTTTGTGGTCGTTTTATGTCTCTTTGTGGTCGTTTTGTATCTCTTTGTGGTTGTTTTGTGTCTGTGGTCGTTTTGTGTCTCTTTGTGGTCGTTTTATGTCTCTTTGTGGTCGTTTTGTGTCTCTTTGTGGTTGTTTTGTGTCTCTTTGTGGTCGTTTTGTGTCTCTTTGTGGTTGTTTTGTGTCTCTTTGTGGTCGTTTTGTGTCTCTTTGTGGTCGTTTTGTGTCTCTTTGTGGTCGTTTTGTGTCTCTTTGTGGTTGTTTTGTGTCTCTTTGTGGTCGTTTTGTGTCTCTTTGTGGTTGTTTTGTGCCTCTTTGTGGTTGTTTTGTGTCTGTGGTCGTTTTGTGTCTCTTTGTGGTTGTTTTGTGTCTGTGGTCGTTTTGTGTCTCTTTGTGGTTGTTTTGTGTCTCTTTGTGGTCGTTTTGGGTCTCTTTGTGGTCGTTTTATGTCTCTTTGTGGTCGTTTTGTATCTCTTTGTGGTTGTTTTGTGCCTCTTTGTGGTTGTTTTGTTCCCCCTTCTGGTTGTTTTGTGTCCATTTGTGGTCTTTTCTGTCTCTTTATGGTCGTTTTTCATCTTTGTGGTTGTTTTTTGCTACTTTGTGGTTGTTTTGTGTCTGTTTGTGGTCATTTTAAGTTTTTCTTCTGCCTATATTCCTTTTCGGACACTATTACTCTTGTTTTGTTTGTTATTATTTTATATCTGTTTTTATTTATTTTATGTTCGAAATAAAGTCTTTTATTCATTCATTCATTCATTTTTCGACTCTTTCAGTGACAAAATGTCCTCCGAACATTCAAATATAACCAAACCTTTTTGAGGATGTATATATTAGAGAATGAATCTAACAATGACCAAAATTTTAACAAGAGAGTAGAAACATGATTCAGTTTCTCTGCCTCGTGACCCAGTTCAGTACTTTTTCACTTAATTGAGAATATCTTGCAACAACCAACCAAATGTTGCAAAAACTAAATCCTTTTACTCAACCTCCAATAAGGAAGTGCCATGAAACATGAAACAGCTAATGTTGGGACAAAGCACAGTGGACTTCAGTCTGCCCTCTTCCTCTGTCACGTCACTCAAATCTCTTTGCTTCCCCATATTGTGGCCGATATTATTCAGAGCTTTGTGATTATATTTTAAATTAACACTAATATAACTCTCATTTGAAAGACCAGGCAGTTTCCTTAGATTTTTTGCTGCAGTCAGCAGCTTTGAGGACGATGTAGTTCAGGATAAAGTTTCCTGGAAAAGCTGGAAGTTGCCAGAAGGAAACTCAAGCCTTCGCTGACATCACTACGTTTAATCACCAAGGAGTCAAAAGTCATCCCTGTCTCACTATGACTTGCTAGTTTCACAACACACTCCTTATCATCATCGCCCAGCAAGTTCTACTGGTAAAACCCACGCTTACGTAATCAGATCTCACATGTATTACAGCCGTGGACATAATGACCGGAAAATTCCTTTGTGTTGTGCTGGAGATGATTAACCTACATGAAATAGTTCACGTCAGTTTCAAGTCTATCAGTTTAAAAGGAGTGACATGCTGTTTAACATGGTGATTAATGAGATATTATGAGTCTTTATCTCAAACTGAGTCATGAGGTTTTACCTGGAAATGTTTCTGTCATTTCCTGTAAGAGTCAGAGAAGTGTATGAAGCTGGAGGCTCTCTGCTTTTTATCTTATGAAAGGACAATTACAGGACAAAACAAATAAAATAATAAAGCTTTGTGAAGCAGTGTTCAATTCTGTGATCCATTAAGCTTTAAAACAAATAATTACATTAAACATCGTTGATTAAAAGAATAATTAAAACATGCCAAAAACAATGTTTTCATATGATCGTAGGACTTCGTAGGAAACATCTTTATTTCTTTTTTTTTCTTTATTGTCTTTGTTTTCAGAGTGAAACACAGAAGAAAATGAGTAAAAAGTATTTTAAGGTATTAAGAAGACATAAATGAATAAATAAATTAATTAATTAATTAATTAATAAATAAATAAAAAAATAAATATAGAATGAAAATAAAAAACAGACATAGAAACAGAAATAAAGCACATCAATATTTTACAGGTGAGTTATCATACATGTATAAGGGAAAAGCAGTATTGCAGATTAGATTGCAATACCTTAATTCATTGCAAATTCAGTTCAAATATCAAATAAAGTCAACAAAAAATATAAATAAATAAATAAATAAATACAACTAGAATAATAATGGAGTGAGAGAGAAAAAATTAGCGCTCATATTTTTGAAGTGGTCAGCTGGTCGATTGGTTGCCAGATCTGGTAGTAATTAAAATATAAATAAATAAAAACATTATCATTTACTACAGGAACTAAGGACGTGATCTCCAGGAACTCTTCTGGCATTGAGAACAAGATTTGGGCCCTCCCCTGTTGAATGAGACTTGGAAAGCAATCCTTGAACAAGTACATGACTTCTCTCCCTGTAGGAGACACGGGCTGTGTTCACTTAACAAATATATACGGAATATATCCAAATTTAGCCACCGCCTACCGGTAATCTGATCCACATGTTGTGGTCGTGCCCTGATCTGCATTCTTTTTTTTTTTTAGGTTTTTGTCCACTCTGATGTTGCTGACAGCCGTTGACCTTTAGAGGGCAGCACTGTCTCACAGATGTACTGCAAAGACACTTTCCTCTGTATGGTTTATTACAACATGATAGACTTTACATCATAATTTGCACCAGGCAACTAACCAAAGAACATTTTAGAATACTTTCTGCTGTGACCACACTGACTTTTTATGACTCTTTGTGGTCTTTTTGCATTTCTTTATGTTCCTTTTGTTTCTCTTTTTGGTCGCTTTATAACTCTTTGTGGTCCTTTTGCATCTCTTTGTGGTTGTTTTGTGTCTCTTCAAGGTCGTTTTATGACTCTTAATGGTCGTTTTGCATCTTTTTATTGTCTCTTTGTGGTCGTATTGCATCTCTTTGTGGTTGTTTTGTGCCAATTTGTGGTTGTTTGGTGGTAGTTTTGTGCCTTTTTGTGGTCGTTTAATGGTTGTTTTGCATCGCTCTGTGGTTGTTTTGTCTCTTTGTGGTTGTTTTGCATCTCTCTGTGGTTGTTTTGTGTCTCTTTGTGGTTGTTTTGCATCTCTCTGTGGTTGTTTTGTGTCTCTTTGTGGTTGTTTTGCATCTCTCTGTGGTTGTTTTGTGTCTCTTTGTGGTTGTTTTGTCCCAACTTTTTTATGAGTTTAAGGTGCAGTTTATTCTATTCATTCAGACACAAACTGCATGCAAACAAAGTCGTCATCATTTTAGAATCTTTTGCATTGATGAACATTGCTGCTCCTTTTGTACATTGTGTTCCCCATAAACCAGCGTGTCCCTCCTCCCCAAATTAGTTTGTAATGACTCTTCAGGGCTTCAGGGTTTTATAGAAGGAGAGGAGAGGAGAGGAGAGGAGGACTTGCAGCATATAGAGTGTCTCTCCAGCTGGGAGTTGAGCCTTGGACTTGTGTCAGATACACAGAGAGGGAACACACCCGGGCTCTTTCTGCATTATGTCACTGTATCCTCATTTATACAGGATGAATTCCAGTCTCATAGTGTCAGGAACAATCCTCGTGCATTAACCCTGTAACACTGTACTTGTAAAGTATATATTTTGACACATTGTTTTTTAACATGTACATATCACCTCTATCAAATATAAATCCCGCTGTATATACTGTCAAATCCATCTACGTCATGTATATAAAGCAACCTGCCACATTAATCATTTCATATTTATTACATCACTCTGCACCACTATTATCCTACCATGTCATGATACCATGTCATACTAGTTTGTCGCAAAGAAGGCTAAATAACGCTCAAAACTTGAGCTAAATTTTGGCGAGGAAAAACTGTCATGGCCATCTTCTAAGGGGCCCTTGACCTCTGACCTCCAGATGTGTGAATGTAAATGGGTTCTATGGGTACCCACGAGTCTCCCCTTTACAGACATGCCCACTTTATGATAATCACATGCAGTTTGGGGCAAGTCATAGTCAAGTCAGCACACTGACACACTGACAGCTGTTGTTGCCTGTTGGGCTGCAGTTTGCCATGTTATGATTTGAGCATATTGTTTTATGCTAAATGCAGTACCTGTGAGGGTTTCTGGACAATATCTATCATTGTTTTTGGCAAATGAATTACACTCAAAATACGAGTGTACGCACCTCCCTACACTCGCCGGACATTGCGGACCAAACAACCGTTCTCTGGTCCGGCTCTCTGGTCCACCTCTCTGGTCCGGCTCTCTGTAATGGTTCATTCCTGGTGTGAACACCATTCAAACCAATCACAGGAAGCGTACCATCTATGTGGTCCCTTTGTGGTTGTTTTGCATCTCTTTTAGTGACATTTTGCAGGTGGAACCCAGGACCTGGGTAGGCCTGGGTTCAGTAATCCATCCAGGTTTGGAGGGAGAGGTTGTTTAGTAAGAGTATTCATCACTTTCCCTCACAGATCAGATTCAAACTTTCCGTGCCAAGCAGCAATCTTCTCTAACCTTTGATCTTGTATTGATTCTGCTTGACACCACTTCTCTGATCGGTCAGCCACTGAGGGAATGTGTGCGTTGACTCCTGACCAGCCTTAACCCCCCCAACCCCCCGACGGTTACCCATCATTCCACTCCACAGTAAACACTGACAGGCTTCACACCGCCTTGCCATCAGGCCTGGGGTTTGATCAGTCGCGTGGCTCCCTAACCCATCCTGACTTCACCCGGCGATCTGATCCATGATGCCAGGGGAAGATGGACATGAGGAATGTGGGAAAAGGTCAGAGGTCAAAAAGCAGCTCTGCAGGGAATCCCCCCTGATGGATGGAGCTACTAGACGCCGTCTGGTTCAGAGCGGGAGCCGTCGTGTCACACGTCGGATTAAAGTCAAACTTTGAAGAGTCATGTGCTCCTTATCTCCCCATGATGCCTCCACCAGACGGGTGTCAAATACATTTCTGTATTTTAAGAGTTACATTTTCATCCTAGTCTCATATTTATTGATGCTTGCCACACCGTGCAGCAGCCAAAGTTCCAAGGTGGATCAAGAGATTAGGGTTTCGTTGAAATTTGTTCCATCAGAGCAGAATTCCCTGTAAAATCCAGGACTAACTGTTCAGGTCACCAAGAAGACACAATAAATATTATGGAGATAACAAAAATGTTGCTCTAAATTCCACCAGATGTGCGTCACCTAATCAGATTTATGTCTTTATTTGTCTGAATGTATATCATGAACATAACGCTGTAATAATAATATTATAATTCTAATATTCCTGTAGTATTTCTACCAGGATATAGCCTTGTTATGGTGGTCAGTAATGGGTTTATAGTGACCTGACCTTTGGCTCGCCTCTTGTTTGTGTTCCAGTTGAGTGTGGTGGGATGGCTCCGCACTATCGCAGCTTACTGGAGAATCCAACCAATGATTAAACTGGGGAGGACCAGAAATTGAGACATTGCTAAAAAAGTGACTAATGGAGTGAAGTTGAGAAGAAGATGAGATGAGATATCAACAGCAGATGACTCACTACAGACACATCCATCAGTTTGTCACATTTTGGACTAACATGTGATTGTTTGTAAGGACAAACAGAGACGAACAGAATAACGGACATCTGTTCATTTCAGCTTCAAACTAAAAGCAGGACATTGCTTACCACATTGCCCCTTACAGTCTGGCCTATTTATAAGTCTAGGTGTTTCAGTTGGATTTTCTTTAATCTTTACCTCGGCCTTTATTTTATTTTTACATTAAGAGAAGTACAAATTTAAGTCTCAATTAAATCGGAATTAGCCTAAAAGGTGAAATTTGTGTCCACTTACAAAATATAATACTCTCATATATTGGAGATGAGCGGTAGCTCCAGTTGTAGCTATGGATGGATTAACCCACTTTGAGGCCCCGGGGCAAATGAATATTGTCATTACTGTACATAAACAATTTGCAATAAAAGAGAGAAAAAAAAATTCAAGAACAATTACTCTTGAACAAAAACTACTAGAAGTACTAAGAGTTTTTTTCTCATAAACTTCTGACATTATTCTCATAATATTACGACTTTATTCTCAAAATATTACGACTTTTTTTCTTGTAAACTTCTGACTTTATTCTCATAATATTACGACTTTATTCTCTAAATCTCAGATTTATTTTTTTTCCTCAACGTGGCCCAACAGCATGCTAGTATGGAATATTGGATGCAACCCATTTTTCAGTGCCACTCTGTTGCTAGGGAAACAGCTTTGGTCCAAGTTAACTTCCTGTCGTTAACAAACATTGCAACAGGAAACACAAAACGACACATTTAGATTTGTTTTATGTTTTATATATTTACTCATTTGGACTGATTGGAGGGTTCTGTCACGTGGTAGGCGTTTTACCTTGAAAGGTCCAACTCATAAACTTCTGACTTTATTCTCATCATTTTACGACTTTTTTTTCTCATAAACTTCTGACTTTATTCTCGTAATACTAACATTTTTTTTCTCGTAAACGTCTAACCTTATTCTCATAATATTATGACTTTTTTCTCTTAAACTTCCAACTTCATTCTCATAATATTACGACTTTATTCTCATAATATTACAACTTTTTTTCTCGTAAACTTCCGACTTTATTCTCATAATCTCAGATTAGTTTTTTCCCTCAACGTTGCCCTAATTAATTCTCCATCGTGATAAACAGCATGCTAGTATGGAATATTGGATGCGACCCATTTTTCAACGCCCATCTGTTGCTAGTGCAACAGCTTTGGTCCAAGTTAACTTCCTGTCAGCTATACTGCGTTAACAAACATTACAACAGGAAATACAAAGCTGTTTTTTATGTTGTTTGAAAAGGTTTATATTTACTAATTTGGACTGATTGGAGTGTTCTGTCACGTGGTAGGAGTTTTACCTTGAAAGGTCCAACCGGATCTCTCTCTCTGTTAAAGGTGCAGGTTTCTAGCCGACTACAGTTTGTTGAGGTGCTGCTGGTGTTTTGGGGAGTTAAGGGGTTAACATGGAGTTAAGGGGTTAACATGTGAAGCACCCGTTTGCTGATACCCCCCCTTAAACAAACAGACCGGCTCTGCTCTGCTCTGCTCGGACTACAGACTCCACTACATGCAGCCTGATCCTGCTCCTGTGAACCGGAGAGAAACGGACCCACCGGCTCTCAGCCTGCAGCCCGGTGCCCGGTGCCCGGTGCTTTCTCCCGGTAACCGTCCGAGGATGTACAGGAAGATGAGCAGCAGCAGCACATGTCAGCCAGCCGGATCGATGCTGCTGTCGGTCATAAAGTAGACACATAAAGAACTAGAACTGGTCATCTTTATTGTGCATGAAGCCTGGCTCGGCTCGGCTCGGTTCGGCTCCAGAGACTCAGGATGAGGAAACCCAAAGTGACTCGGATGGGTTTATCTTTGTGTCTGGGATGTTTCATCATGGTCATCCTCTACATGAACAGCAGTCTGAGGCCAGGTGAGCACACGTTATTCTTTATCATTAATATGTTATATATTATATATATTATATTATTCTTTATCATTAATATGTTATATATTATATATATTATATTATTCTTTATCATTAATATGTTATATATTATATATATTATATTATTCTTTATCATTAATATGTTATATATTATATATATTATATTATTCTTTATCATTAATATGTTATATATTATATATATTATATTATTCTTTATCATGGAGCCAACAAACATCTGGATCTTCTGCATTTATTACAGATATTGTTTATTCTTCTTCTAAAATAAAATAATAAGAATGTAATCCCTCAATAGGACTAGTGAAGTCCATCAAAATACAATAAAGTCAAATATTACAGTTTATCACCACCACAAGTTTTCCCATCTATTCATAATTAAATACAGTATTCATACATGTATTTGTTTCTACATGCTGAAATAGATCTTAGCAGTAAATTCTCATTTATTTATTACAGCACATATAGCCAAACTAAAATTGAAAATATTTAAAAAGAAAAGTCATACAGTAGGATCTAAATACAAAAGTAACATGAGGTATTATATATTTTCTGCATAGATTGCATTCATTTACAACATATTTTGGACAATAAATGTTTTGTATGGTTAAAAAAATAAATAATAATAATAATAAATATATATATTTTTATATTATTATTATTATTATTATTATTGTATTTATTTATTGTAAATATGTGTATACATATATATGTGTATATATGTATATCTATACATATATACTGTATATTTACGTATATCCGTACATGTGTGTGTGTGTATATATATATTTATATATATATATATATATATAAATAAATAAAAAAATAAATATATATATATCTATATTTATTTATTTATATTATTTTTTTAATTGTTTTTATATATACAGTATATGTATATGCATATATATATATGTATATATATGTATAAATAACAAATTTATTTTTTTAATTATTATTATATATTTTTTATTAATTTCAAAAATAAATAAATATAAGTAAATAAATAAATAAGTAAATAAATACATAAATAAATATATATTTATATATATGCTGTTGGTGCAGCAGTCTTATTTTTTATTTTTTTATATATATATATATATATATATATATATATATATATATCTATGCTGTTGGTGCATATTCTGTATAAGGTTCACTCATGTCATGTCCACATGTCATAATAATTGAATCCATTCATATCATGCACTGTCAGCACTGTAGTATAGTAATAATCTGATGCAAGTGTGTTTGAATGGAGAGAGTCTGAGATGTGCTGTATTTTACACATCATAATCAAGGGGATTTCTGTTTGTGTTATTGAATATTTTTTTATACTGACTCAGTACAGTATGTCCTCCCTCTCTGTGTCTGAGAGAACTGCTCATCTCGGTGGGGGAACAATTTCATTACCAGCCTGATTAGTGGAGAGTTTCCTCTGCTACGTGGAGGAAGGCTGGGAGAGGTTGCAGCTGCCCGGTATAGTGGAGTTAGTTTCCACCTCTTCCAGGTTTCTCTCTGCCACATACAATGGCCTCATTCAGACACGCCAAGCTATAGCATGGGCCAAAAAAGAGCTTATATAGCCCATACTGTGAGGAGCGTTTTGGTTTTTTAAGAGAGGGGGTCAGTCAGTTCTGGATATGTGAGACATGCGGCAAAGGCTGGTTAGAGTTATTAGGAATCTATGAAAGAGCAGCCTCATGTGGAGACAGATCCCATCCTATCACACTCCTGAAAAGGTTTCGCTTGAAATGTGCTGTTGATGTAAAGTTTTGGGCGACTGGAAGCACTCAAGGTTAAATAAAAAACCGTGAATCTGTCATGTTTGATGCATTCCAGCAGGTTTTTTTGTGGTGATGTTTACAGTAGATGTGCCTCCATGTGTTTTAAATAATCCTTAAGCACTCTTTGATTCTGTGGAGAACCATTGAAAGTTTTAGATCATGATTTAACTTTCGTAGATTAAAAATCTTGTATCTGCGTTGGGGCTGCTGTTGTGAATAGTTTGCCCTTCATCGTAGCTGCTGTAATAAATAAAAGCCTTTTTGTCACAGCAGACATTTTATATGTAATGGCAGGAAAAACATGTGAAATTAGAAGCATTATCTACGGCTACATTGCGTTCAGGTGTGTCAGTTTTAGGGCCCTGATGTGCATGCTGGCTCACCGGTATCATGGCTTAAAGCTGCAGTCGGTAACTTTGAACAAATGTGATAAAAAGTTATTTTTTGGGGATTTCAATCGATTAAAATATTTAATCACGATTAATCTCACATTTCTTATCTGTTCAAAATGTACCTTAAAGGAAGATTTGTCAAGTATTTAATACTCTTATCATCATGGGAGTGGACAAATATGCTGCTTTATGCAAATGTATGTATTTAGTTTTTATTGGAAATCAATTAACAACACAAAACAATGACAGATATTGATCCAGAAACCCTCACAGGTACTGCATTTAGCATAAACAATATGCTCCAATCATAACATGGCAAACTGCAGCCCAACAGGCAACAACAGCTGTCAGTGTGTCAGTGTGCTGACTTGACTATGACTCGCAATGTCAGTCAAAAATAATTGCATTTAGATGTTTTTTCAAAATCGTGCAGGCCTAATTTTGGAGATGTCTATACGAGGACATGCACAACTAATGCTCCCGAGAGGCTCCTGCATAGATAAAAGCAGCTATATAAGCCCTGTATGAATGGTGAAACATCTGAAAGTGATTATATAAGAGGCAGCCTCTGGTATTTTGGTGTTTGAATGTACACGCAATGCATCTCATGTTTCAGGCATAAAAGCTGCCTGTCAGCTTCAAATCACTTTAAATTGGTTTCAAATATGCAGCCAGTCTGTTGCTATTTACATTTAGAACACCTCCAACACCCCTCTCATTGCTCCATCTGGGCTAAAGGTCATATTGTTTGTTCAAAGACTATATAAAGCTGCAAGAGAGCAACTACACAACAAAAGGAGTGCACTGCCAAGTCAGAGTTACACAGTGACAAAGTGGACTCTTTTTGCAGACAGGATTCACAGCGCTCATCTAAATTTAGGATAATTGCATAGTTGCAGAGAAGGTTTACTGTACATGTGGTGAATGCTGCACTGTCATAGAGACGAGAGGATGGAAATAGTAGTTTTACAGAACATGAGAGGCCTCCAACACTGCAAAAAGTGACCATTCAACCAGACAGGACATCTGGTTTTTACCCCTTAAGTGCAAAATCTGCCTGTTGGTCTGTTGGTCTGACATAATTCACTTCTTTCTAACACAGATCAGCGAGTTTCACTTTAAAAGGAAGTTACCGCTTTTAGTGTTGTAGTCTGAGTAACGTGACGTAATATCCGTTCCGTATCCGTCAACCAAAACAAAACGCAGCCGGCTGAAACGAAAAAGTAGAAAACAGCGGAAGGTCGGCGTGGATATGACCTGCACCCTCACATGTTAAATCCAGCGTGGTAAACACTACACATCCAGTAAAGGATGGAAACACTTTGGGTTTCACACATTGACAGGAAAAGCAGAGCTAGACATCACGGCTAAAGCTGCATGCTAACTCTGTCACGGACAGGAAATGTTATCGTATCGCGGTAACGTGGCAGTTGAGCCGGCCATCGCTCTCATCTCCGTGGTCAAATGGGCCGACGCTACGACTGTAGAGCATAATATACTGACATTTATAGAAATGCATTCAAACGGCCCCGATGGAGCTGACCATGGATGGATAAAGAGAACGGAGCTGACGGGAGAGCTAGAGACCACCTTGGAGAAGTTAGAGGAAGTAGGCACGTGGGACTGCATCCGGTTTTCAAAATAAGGTGTTAACAAAGGGAACTGTATATATAAAATACATCTATGGAAATAAGATTGATTGATTATATTCACCAGAAGTATAAAACATTACATGTCCCTTATAAAATAAAAAGAAAATACCACTAATCTGTAATGGAAATGTCTTTATTCTTTGATTTCTGGGTTGCAGGAATAGATTTAATAAATAATTTGACTTCAGGACATCTCTGACTACATACATGCTGAAAATCAACATTTTAATGGATTGATTTAGATATTTTCCAAAGTAAAAGTCCCTAGAAGTGTATGATTCAACTTTTTCCCCATGGTCTAGTGTTAAAAAAGTTAACAAAAATCACAATAAATCGTAATATCGAATCGCAATACTTAAAAATACTGATCGAATAAAGAATCGGCTCCCAAGTATCGTGATAGTATGTAATTGGAAGATAGGTTTACCTTCCCTACTTATTACGAGAAACCTGGGTTTTCTCTGGCATTTCCTCCGTTCCAGAGGACATGACTCGTTAAGATGAGCATTTCTTCCTTTGTGTGGTATCTTCACTACCAGGGCAGCTGTGGTTTCTCTATAAACTTTACACAGACAAACAAGGACTGAGGAGGAGGAAGAGGAAGAAGAGGGCTGTGTGGGGCAGCATGCTGGAATGTGTTTTATAGCATCGTCAGGATCTTCTCCTGGGGAATAAAACACTGATTTACATGTCGCCAGAAGCATTTACAGATACAGATGTGAGCTGATGGTTATCAGCTCGTTCTTGCTATTTAATTACAAGCGGAGACTATCGTTTGTTCCTCGGGGCTACGCTTATTATCCCTGTACAGGAGAGCTACCCTCCCCTCCCACCTCATACCTTCCCTGTCTGGGCTTGACTTGAGGCCCTAAAAGAGTCTTAAAACTGTTCAGCTTCATTGGGAGCACCTGCAGCGCACTAACCCAGATCGCTGCAGGGCTTCGCTGGACATAATTTGGAAATGGCGTCAGTCTTCGTCCCTAAAGTCCCATGAAGACTTGTCCAATTAAAAACAGAACAGAATATCCACAAAAGAAGCAGCGTGATTTAATCTTCATATCCTGTGGCTGCTAGTTGAAATGAGTTCAGTGTCCTAACTGCTGTCAGATCTTATGACAGGTCAGGGTGGTCCTGCTGTTCCAACCTGTCCTCCAGCCAGCTGCATATTCATGACGCTGAGCTGCAGGAGCCGATGATTCATGGAAACCATCTGCTCTCGGAGCCCAAATCCTCAAGTGACTGATTTGAGGGTTTTGTCCTTTCACTATTGATATTGCTCAATAATAAGAATTCTGTTGTTTTACTAAAGTCTGTGTGCTGCTGTGTGGTTAGCCGATAGACTGGAGGCTAAATATAGACGAACAACATGTTTGTTTGTGATGTGAAACCAACCGCAGGATTATATGATAGCAGATATGTGATTTAGCAAGATTTCAAAAGCTAAACTAAACTAATAAATCCATCTGCTGATCATGAAATCTGTTCAGGAAGCGATCTTATAATTGATCTATATAAGGCCATGTACACTGATCAGCCATAACATTCAGACCACTGGCAGGTGAAGTGAAAAACGTTGATTATCTGGTTACAATGGCACCTGGCAGTGGGGGGGAAGGGGGGGGATATATTAGACAGCAAGGGAACATTTTGAACTTTGAACTTTGTGTTGGAAGCAGAAAAAATGGGCCAGTGTAAGGATGTGAGCGACTTTGACAAGGGCCAAATAGTGACGTTTGGACGACCGGGTCAGAGCATCTCCAGAACTGCTGTTCTTGTGGCATGTTTCCGGTCTGCAGTGGTCAGGACCGACCAAAAGTGGAAGGAAAACCGGTGAGCCGGCGACAGGGTCAGACCCGAGGCTCATTGATGCACGTGGGCAGCGAAGGCAATACACCAAAGAACATAAATATACCCATCAGAAGCATTAAAATGCTGCTGAAACTTCTGTCAGAGGGTCCTCATGATGCGCTGATGATCATGGGTTTAAAAGAATATCAATACACATGAGTATCACATCAGTATTTTCACAGGGGTTCCTTGACCTCTGACCTCCAGATATGTGAATGTAAATGGGTTCTATGGGTACCCACGAGTCTCCCCTTTACAGACATGCCCACTTTATGATAATCACATGCAGTTTGGGGCAAGTCATAGTCAAGTCAGCACACTGACACACTGACAGCTGTTGTTGTCTGTTGGGCTGCAGTTTGCCATGTTATGATTTGAGCACATTTTTTTTAATGCTAAATGCAGTACCTGTGAGGGTTTCTGGATCAATATCTGTCATTGTTTTGTGTTATTAACTGATTTCCAATAGTAAATATATACGATACGATTAAATATTTTAATCGATTGACAGCCTTGCAATGAATCTCTTTATTCAAATTGAGGATTTGTAAAAAAAAAATTAGCATAATGACGTCAGCAAATTTAGTCTTTCTTAGATACAAGTAGGGGGGGGGGGCTTCAAGGAAAATAAGTTGGGAACCACTGTTAAAACCAAACACTGTCTCAGCTGTTAGCTCAAATTCCTCCATTGGGGAGATCCACCAACCCCACCTCAGAGGAAGGAGTAGTCCTGTTGGTTTAACCCCGTCTAGACCCAAAACTCTGCAGCATTCCTCCCGGTCCACACAGAACCCGGCGCTTTGGAAATGCAAAATATAGAAAGGCCGATGTGTCCGGGCCATAAACGGAGCTCTGTGTTTAGGTCCCACTGGGAAAACTGGGGCCCCCCAACCCACCCTCCATGGCCTCTCCTGCCAAAGAGCAGCTTTACTGAGAGACACACTGTACAAGGGAAAGCCTGATCCTTTTAGGCCACAAATGTGTATGTAAAGGGTGTTAGTGCACAGGCAGAGGCATGTGGGTGGCGTAGTGTCTGTTTATTGAGTCTCAGAAGAATGCATGCAGATGTGAGATATATAGGAGTTTTCCTGATACGAAGGAAATGCTCTAATTTTGGTGCCCAGTTGCATGTCCAGTACATTTGAATAATTGCAAATGCAAACATCTCTCTGCAGTCTAACAGGGTGATGATGATAAAAACAAACTGACATATGCAGCTGTTGGATCAGCAGATGTCAAACTCCTTTCACATGTTTAAATCATTACCTGCAGAGTTGATTGCTGCCACACTCTGCTCTACTCTCCGCCAAGCGCCTCATTATGTGCCATGAATACCTGTCAGTTTTTGGAACTTTCCATTTTTTGCAGGATTTTGCATAACATGAATAAAAACAAGACTAAGAGTGCTTTCACAACTGTAGTTCGGTTCATTTGGTCCAAACCAAGAGGGTGGAATTAAACCACCAAGAGGCGAAAAGATGAAGTTATACAGACTGACGGGTAACTTGCTGATTGGACAGTTGTGGCGACTGTCATCCTGCATCATCATCAGGCTGTGTATTGGCAAGAATCTGGCGATACGTATCATGATACAAGGGCAATGATTCAATATATTGCGATTTTTTTAAAATTTGATTTTAGGAAAACTGTCAAAGTATAAAGAACACTCCAGAAACACACCGTTTTAGAATAGGAAAAAATAACACATTTATACTGCATGCAAAAAAAACTGCATGTGATTATCATAAAGTGGGCATGTCTGTAAAGGGGAGACTCGTGGTTACCCATGGAACCCATTTACATTCACACATCTGGAGGTCAGAGGTCAAGGGACCCATTTGAATTGTTTTTCCCCTTTTCTAGTTTCACATGATAGCAGTATCCTCACTCTAGCTTTAAAACTGAGCCCACTACAACCTAAAAATCACAAGTTGCGTTGGGAGTGGTCGTGTTGGAAACGTGTTCCTGAATCACTGGTAGTTTCTGTGAGGAAGTGGTAATGTGTTTAGAAAACAGGTCAATAAACCAGTGTACTGTAGCAGAATGCTCCCCTCACTTCAGTAGCTCAAAGCTCAAGGACGAAACCTTCCTTTGGCAGCAGCATCTCTCTGACTGTGCACCGGGATACTTTGGATGATCTGCCTTTGACTGAAGGTGAACCCGTGTATTTCTCAGTTGCCACCGATGCCTCAAACAATAGAAATAGAAAATGTTTCAAGCCTGCTCCTCAACAGAGCAATGGTTTGCAGAGAGTTATTAGACAGGTGTCGATGGTAAAAATACGTCAGCAGCCTTGTTAGTACAGTCACAAAACTTCTAGAACCAAAGAAGTGCGGATTAACGCAGATGACGCTGATAACTTCACTTATAACTTTATGAATTTCACTTATAACAAGATCTACTTGGTGTCCCTCATATGCTCATTTATTCCTCCATAGTTGGATCATAAATACACAGACGGTACTGTACATGTCTCATTTATGAGTGTGTCAGTGGGTTTACAGCTCATAAGCTGCTTGGCACACATGACTGGCCCGATCACACCGCGGTGTGGAAAGACGCACACACACACACACACACACACACACACACTCTTTTCCAGTGAAAGCAGCTAGCACTAGCTCTAAAAGTTGCCAGATGACGTGATACGCTCATTTGCATATTGGGGATGTCATCGCACATCATTTGCATAAAGCTTAGTGGTTGTGTTTGCTGCCATGCTGTTGGCAGAGGAGTTGAGGACTGTGATTACTCTGAGCAGAATGCGTGGGAATGAAATACAATATAATATATTTACCACCTTTTCCCCGATGTGGATAAATTGCAAAATTTGATGGGCGGGTCTGAAAAGTTGCTAAATCTAGCGACAGTCACTCAGCTGAGTCTTCCTGTAGAGGCTCCATATTGTGTGTCAGTGACGACGTTTAAATGCACAAAATAGTTTTTTGCCGTCATTCTGAAAAAGACAATATTCCTACTAAGCAGTTTACATGGCTAATGAAAATTAATATTCCCGTTTACATGCAGCCGTGAATACTCAGATTAACGTAACCGGTGGTGAACACAGCCTCCCTCTTTCATTCCTTCAACCGCCTTCTTGAAAAGATCGGCGTTGTGATATTTGAGCATATCCAAAAACCTGTTGATATCCGAGTCTTTCATAATGTTTAAAAGTAGGAGTGTTTCTCCTTCTGACTAGAATTGTGGACTTTTCTTTTGGGGCATGCATCTCTGCAAACTGTCGGCTAGTTGTCATATTTGGAATAATAGTGGAATATTGGTGTGCATGTAAAAGTAGTCACTAATTAGCATTAAGTCCCATGTACTTGTAAATTCAGTTGCATACAGATGGCAAATATTACTGCTGTCTAAGCAATTGTGGAGCTTAATGACTCCATACAGCGCAGAGAAAATATGGATTATTTAATAAGGATCTTTGAAAGTATTAAAAACATTCTGAAGTTAATGGGACTCTAACATTAGTTTGAGTGATGACGCTGCAGAATGACGGTCATAAAATCTGTGAAATGAGAAGTTGAAACACATTTTTTTGCTCCTTGACTCAGCGCTGAGTCGCTTTGCTGATTCCCGACTTGCAGCTTCAGATATTTGAGCTTCAGAGCTCCGTCTGCAGATGTTTACTCCATTTTATTGTTTAATGCATTAATTGGCAAGATTTCCATGAATTAGCTCAGGATTTGAATGCAGAACCAAACACTAAAGTGGATATAATGCGGGACATTTTTAACTGTCTGCTCAGGACTCACATGTTGATCTGTGATTGTTTTGGGGGATGTGCTGCCTCTCGGTTCAGTAACACACAGATCAGAAGATTTCAGGAAGATGAGTCATATTAACTTTATTATGAAGTGGCAGCAATAAACCTGAAGGACAGTCAGGCAATTTCCTGATTAAGTGTCTTGTTTTCACTGGGTTATCTCATCACTTCATCATTTTGAAAAAATACTGCTTTAATGAAGATATGAAAACACAAATCAAGCGACCTTCAGTTAAATTTATTAGATTATAAATTCTGGCTTTAATTTTGTTAAATTCTTTAAAGGTCTTTAAAGTGATATTTCCATGTTTGTTTTTTATTATAAAGAAAGCTTAAATCCTATATAAATACTGTGAAAGTATCGAAACGCTCAATCCACAGTGAAATACACACAGCCCGTATTCAGAAACTCTGCATTTGAAACAAGCTGTCAGGATTTCTGTCCATTTGTGATGTCACAAATCTACAATATTTAGACCCTTTACACAGATTTAAACGTAAACATTCTTAACGTGTCCCAGTTTATTCCTGGTTGCAGTGTATGTGAATGTCTTCTCCACACTTCTCTGTGCAAACAACTGATAGAAGTTGGTCGAGAGCCGGATGAGAAGACACTTGATTTCTTTTATGAATAAAACAAATGTTTAATTATTGACAACTAGTGAGCTTTATAGGTTTTGGAAGGCATCTTGTCACCTGCTTAGCTGTTTCCAGTCTCTGAGCTAACATTTATGGTTTGAGTGATGTTTCCTCTGCGTTCGATTACAAAGCTGCAGCGCCACATTGTGTGACACCATGTTTTCCCCAAATGAACTTCTGTGTTCAGGTAGTGATACTGTGTGTTGTGACTCTGACCCAGTGGAGCTGTGTAATCTGATGCTGAGGTGAAAGCTCATCCAGCGATGCTTCTCAACATACCCAGACCTCATCTAGAAGCAGAGAAAGAAGCCAAAGAACCTCTTGGCTTCTCTTTCTGCTTCTCTTCAACCCACAGAGTCCAACAAAAGTAGCTTTTCAAAAATAGAAAATAGAAAGCTCTGGACTGCCAAAGCTCTACAATAGTACCTCATATTTGTACAGAGACCGGATGAAACTATGTCTAAATGTATGTGTGTAAACCACAGACGGTCCATGGTGTAAACAACGCTGCTGTATTTATGCCTAGATTACATTATTTTGAGTGTTTATGGAGCTTCTACAATGTTAGTGTAGCCTGGCCCTGAGGGAGCTGAACTCCATTCAGAAAACTAAAGTTGTTTGATTGTCGTCTTGCGGACAGACCTGACAAAGCATGAATTAAGACTTTTTACAAATCTGCATTATTCTGCAGTTATTTCCGGCATCCTTTTGATCTGTTTATTGCAATTAAATCTGTTCATTTTGGGTTCATACTGCTGCAGCAATCCAGATTAAATTAGCCGACGTGTGACTTGGTGAATACAGTAAATATGTGCAACCCTGGATGATGTTATGACCCCAGACAGGACGATGTATCTGGGACTTCCACAACATTTACAAACCAGCAAAGCAGTGGTTATTTTGACTTCTCTTTAACCCACAAAGTCTAACGAAAGTAACTTTTTAAAAATAGAAAAATTGAAAACTCTGGACTGCCAAAACCTTTTTTTATCTACCATTACAAGAGCACTGGAGCAGATTAAAACTGTGGCAATAACAAAACAATAAAATTCTCATTATTTTTCGTGTGAAAAAATGTTTTATTCTCTGTGTTACTGAATAGAATATAATGCCTTTATTGTTTTACATCTACTTTTTTTCTAGTCTTGAAGTAGTACACCACACAATATCTGTCATTACTGCCTATAGACTTGACAGGTGGATTCAAAAAAGTTAATTCTTCATCATGTCACTCGGATTCCAATCTGTATTTTTAATTATCACTGTGTCTCCGTGTCTTTTCTTTCATTTTTTTTATTCAAAAACTATATTTACAATATTTTGTATGATGGTTAATAGAGCCAGTTTGTGCTTATTTGTATTTGTAAACCTTCCAACTTCTCTTCTGTTCTTTTACTCCTGTTTTTACTGTTGAATATACAGTAAGTGCTATTGTCTGATAATGCGCCATTATGGGCCGTTTCATTATGTTAAGTTAAGATTGTTGCTTTAACGTTACACATGCTTGCTGTTTGAAGCTCTTTCAGTCAGATTTTCATGAGCGATGTGTTGTGTCTCCTCAGCCGGGGAGCCGCTCGGTGAGAGGAGCAGTGGGCAGAAGTCGAGGAGGAGTCCTCTACAGACGCTTTACGACGGCGACCAGGTCGGTCCTCTCTAACCACAGTCTGCAGTATAAACTCCTTATTAAGGCCTAACCTGAACTCCTTCTGTACAAATATTTATTCATAGGTATTTTCTCAGGCTGACTTGTGTATTTCTTTTTTGGGTAAAATATGTACATATTTTAGACGGAGCCCATAAGAGCAATTTAGACCTCCTGTGCAATATTTAGCAAGTGGATTTGAATCAAGATGTAATGTTTTGGTGTTGATCTGCTTTGGTCCAGACTGAAATATCTGGTGTTCCCCGGAGAATTGAGACACTTTAAAATGTCTGTCCAGGTCACTGTGTGTGGGATATGCTCAGCCTCCACTGTATGAACCTGAGGAGGAGTAAACAGGGATCTGACTTTCATCTTATCAGCATCTTAAATCCAATCAAACTAAATCCATCTGTTTTAGAGTAGCCTTTATAAACCCATCTCAGCTGAACTGTAAGCAAAGTATCTCCTGCTCTGACTAACTAAGTGGCTGCTCCACAAATCATCCCTGATCTTTATCTCGATCGTTGAGATTTTTTCCACGCCCAGTTGCTTTGATGCTGCTTTGTCCTGCAGTAAAAATAAAAAAGGTCAGCCATCTTTGTTGAATTACAGCAGTGACATTTATTGAGGAGGATTTACGGGTTTGTACGGACACTGTCGGACTTTAGACAATTAAGAGCTGAGTGAGTTAAGAGCTGCATTTGATGAGAGCAAGAGAGACGTTGGGATAAAGGAGGATTCTCTTCATGTATAGATTACATACAGTATGAGGCAGTATCATAAAACAACTAGGAGAATGGATCTTAAAGCATACAGTGTAAGTTTATGTGGGCTTTGAGAGGGATGCTTGTGTTATTTGACTGTCTGGCGCCTTTTAGTCTTGTTTTGCTTTAACAGGGAAGAACAGTCTGGTTCGTATCTGCTGTTCAAGACTCAACACAGCAAACATCCGTAATCAGATGTCCATAAAACACTATGTTAACATTAAAGATCGCAGTTAGCTTTAGTATCACTGAAGGAGTTGATGGATTGTTTATCAAAAAAGAAAAAGGGATGTTGGGAAATAATGTGTTGAGAGATTAGTCAATAGTACAAACTATCAGGGAGGGAAAAACAGATTTGATTGGAGAGGCAGGAGGAGAGGAGGAGAGGTTCTGTTGGTCTAATTGCTCTTTTTGCACAACACAAGGTGATCATTAAAGATAGTTTGACAGGAAGTGAAAGTAATGAGAGAAGTATGGATTTAATTTCATGATGACTTATACTGCAACATTGTGTTGGACAGAGCTGCAACAATTAATCGATTAGCTGCCAACTTTTAAATTAATCACCAACTATTTTAATAATCGGTTGGAGTAATTTATTTAAGGAAGAAAAGACTAAATTCTCTGATTCCAGCTTCTTAAATGAGAATATTTTCTGGTTTCTTTACTCCTCTATGACAGTAAATGGAATATCTTTGACAAAACCAGACATTTGAGGACGTCATGTTGGGCTTTGTGAAATACTGATCCATATTTTTCACCATTTTATATAATAGAATAGAAAGCTTTATTGTCATCGTATTAAATACAACGAGATTCACAGTTGCCACTTCTGGTCAGTGCTTTAAAACAAATACTTGACGAGACTAAACGAGGCAGATAAAACATATAACAGGTAAAACACACACACAGTTATGTGCAATATCACTGTTCATTGTGTGCAATATTAATGTGCAATATTACTTATTTAGTTTGTTAGCTTACTTTACCTTTTTTATGTTACTTATCTTATCTTATTTACTCAATTTATACACTTGAACTTGTTGTAATTTTGTTGTATTTTTGACCAATCTCTGGCAAAAAAATTTCCTTCGGGATTAATAAAGTTCTATCTTATCTTATCTTATAAAGCAAATAAAACAGGTAAAGTAGATGTAATAAATAAATATAAACAGAAGTGTTACACTAGAGGTATAAAATATAAAGATAAATGTAATGTAGACAGAGGTAATTGCACTTGTAAAATAGGTAGGGTAGATGTAATAAATAAAATGTAAACAAAGGTAGTTGCACTTGAGGTATAGTATATTGCATCAAAGGATATATTGCACAGTCAAATGTATTTCACATTCAGTGTATTAATTTTGCACAGATTTATTGTTTGTTCAGTGTCCGTATGGCACAGGGAAAGAAACTGTCTGTGAGTCTGGAGGTGCGAGCTTTCATTGACCTGTAGCGCCTTCCAGAGGTCAGCAGGTCAAACAGGTGAAACAGGTGATGAGCTGCGTGAGAGGAGTACCTGAGAATAGTTGTGGACCTACGGAGGCAGCGGGAGCTGGAGATCTCATCCAGGGAGGGCAGAGGGCAGCCAAACCACCAATTGATTAATCGAGAAAATAATCCACTGATTAATCGACAATGAAAATAATCGTTGGTTGCAGCCCTAGTGGTGGACAAGACTTAATACAAGCCTCTGGACTAGGGCTGGGCGATATGGAGAAATTCAGATATCACAATATTTTTTACCTTGATATCGATATTGCGGCGATATTGTAGTGTTGGTTCTGTTATAATATTTATAATAATAATATTTACACAATGAGATTTTTGATAAACAATCATCAGTAATGTGGATATAATGACTAAGTGGGTAAAAGGCAAATAATAGAACAGCTAGAACAGTCTAGTAAGTTCAGAAAACTACATCAACTTACTATATACTGCAGCCTTTTAAAAGCAGGAAAAGAAAACACTTACGCCATATTACCATATCCAAAATTGAAGACGATATCCGGTCTCATATCACGATATCAATATAATATTGATATATTGCCTAGCACTACTCTGGACCCATCAGAAGAATCTTGATTCAAACTATTTAAACAACTCTGGGCACTTTTAATCAACAAAGCATCATGTTAATATAGTCACATTTATCAGGAGTTGATAGAGACAGATAACGGGACAACAGAGAACAGAGATAAAGTTTGTTGCCTTAAAGGTCCCATATTGTAAAAAGTAAGATTGTCATGTCTTTTATATTATAAAGCAGGTTTAAGTGCTTTATAAATACTGTGAAAGTATCGAAGCGCTCAATATACGGAGAAACACACACAGCCCGTATTCAGAAACTGTGCGTTTGAAACAAGCCGTTAGGATTTCTGTCCATTTTGTGATGTCACAAATCTACAATATTTAGACCATTACACGGTTTTAAACGTAAAAATACTAAATGTGTCCCAGTTTTTTCCTGTTGCAGTGTATGTGAATGACATCAGCTGACAGGAAGTAAACATGGACCCAAGCTGTTGCCTAGCAACGCAATTCCGTTGCAATTCCGTTGAAATG
Source organism: Sebastes umbrosus (assembly GCF_015220745.1). Lineage (NCBI taxonomy): Eukaryota > Metazoa > Chordata > Actinopteri > Perciformes > Sebastidae > Sebastes > Sebastes umbrosus. The sequence goes on along the minus strand of NC_051269.1, from coordinate 40,646,926 downwards.
CACTAAAACGGAGCGTTTCAGACAGAGGGTGAATACAGGCATATTCAGACAGACAGTATATGGGGAAAATAACGTTTTTTTTTAACATTACAGCATGTAAACATGTTCTAGTAGAAACACAAAATACAAGTATGAAACTGAAAATGAGCATGATATGGGACCTTTAAATCCGAGTGCTCCAGAATACTTTGGATCTCATCTCTAAAGTCTCTCCTGTTAAAACTCTCAACATGCTAACAAATGCCTGTTGTTGTTAAGTTTATTACAATTTATCTTTTTAATAATGAAAATAATGAAAAAGTTTATTAATGTTGTCTAATAAACACTCTAAATAGTGACTTTATCTCTGTATGAATCCATATAGAGCTCAGCGCTGCAGGACTCTGTAGCAGCTGTTCCTGGTTAAATCTCCCTGTGAGGAGAAGGAGGGTGAACATGCCAGAAAACAAACCACCTCCAGCAGACACAGTTTACTTTTAATTGCTTGTGATATTTTCTTAGTTCCTTCCCACTTAAAGGCTTTCCCAACGGGAGGAAGCTGCTAAGCTGTCGGGATGGAAACGGGCAGCGAATTGGATCATACAAGATCCATTTGTTTATTTACAGTATGTGAATGCTTTTGTGCTCCTTTGCTCATGCAGGTGATTAAGTGGAATAAATAAATTCAGATCTTTGGACCATTGAAGATGGTTTATATTATTGATTTAATCTTTTATCAATGGTTTTGATTAATGAAGAAGTGATAGGCTTCTTCTCCGAATACCCTAAAACATTTTAAAATAAAACATATATTTATTTTAAATATATATACTTTTTAAGATTCTCAGTACTCCCATTCAGATCTGACACCTCAGTTGTTACGCTGTTATTGAATTTAAAGCTGCATTAAAATATTTATACATTTTTTTATGGCTACTTTGTTACAGCGGAAAAAGCTGTAAACACAACTCTGACCATGTTATCATCTTATAATCTTATTGGTTATGTTAGCAAATAACTGCCTATTTACACATGCGGTCGACAGGAAGCAACTTTAGCATTCATTTGGCGTCATGTTTCTGTACACCTGATGAAATAAAGTCCAATATCCACTCTCCTTTTAGCTTTTTTATCCTGAATATCTGGCTCTTTAGCTGCTAAATGCTCCACAATATTCATCAGCTAGTTGCTAACGTTGTCTGTGTGCTGTTTTGTTCTCGGCAGGTAGTGCACAGTGGATTTATTGCAGCTGCTGTAGCTGAAAACAATGTTATAATAACAATAATAGTAATAAACTTTATTTATAGCACCTTTCTAAACACAGTTACAAAGTGGTTTACAATAAAAACAGAACACATTTAAATCACAAGGAGAATGAAATGATCTAAAAGCCCAAAACTTCACACATAAAAACACAGAGTAAAACAAACTAAAATGTCATAAAACATAAATAAATTCACAAAAAAAGTGGGATTTTTAGAAAGAGTTTTCAGCCCTGATCTCCTCAGGCAGGTCATTCCTGAGTCCAGGAGCCCTGAATGCAAAGGCTCTATCACCTATCACAGAATCTGAACCGTGGAACCACAAGGAACAACGCCTTTGAGGATCTCAGGGTGCGGGAAGAGACATGGGTAATAAGAGATCTGATAAATAACTTACTAATATTTTAAAATCAATTCTAAAGCAACAGATAGCCAGCGTGAGGAAGCCAGGATGGGTGAAATGAGGTCATGTATCTTAGTCCGGGTCAAAATCCTATCAGCAGAGTTTTGGATGAGCTGGAGGCGGGAGAGGAGAGGAGAGGAGAGGAGAGGAGAGGAGAGGACAGGAGAGGAGAGGAGAGGAGAGGAGAGGAGAGGAGAGGAGAGGAGAGGAGAGGAGAGGAGAAGAGAGGGTTTTTTTCTGCTGATAGCAGAGAGCAACGAATGACTGTAATCTAATCAACTAGTTTATGAAGGCGTGGATAACTGTTTCCAGATTTTTGGGAGGAAGAAATGTTCTTATCCTTGAGATGTATCTGAGATGATGAAAGCAGGATTGATCCATTGATTTAACAGGTTTGTCTAAGCTGAGGTTTTGATTGAAAATGACACCTAGATTTCTGCAATGCTGAGTTAATGTTAATGTTGATGAGAATAAAGTTTCAGGCTGTAAAAATCAAAACAATGTGCTGTCGAGCTGAGGGTAACTGCAGAGCCGGGGGAAAATCCCTTGCATGGTTTTGTCACTTCAAGTGACCCCTTTCACATTACACGTATTCTCTGGTAATATAAAAATACTGAGTAGTGCAGCTTTAAACATTTCTGTAACGAGAGATTGCATACAACCCTAAAAAGTGCTTGAAAAGCAAATAACTCTTTCCTCACAAAGTGCAAATTGCATCATGATCTAGTAAAACTGACACCTTTTGTGCTGCAAAACAGCTTTATAATTTGAGTGCTCTTTAATCTAATTTCAAATCGTAGGGCAGAACGGTCTCCCTGATCTGTCTTTACACCGCTTTTAAAGGATTATATTGCCTTTTGGCTTTGTGGAAAAACAGGACACATTGATTTGGTTAGAGAATCTTGGCTTAAATGTAATATTTCATGGCATTTGATGTGTGTGTATATCATAGACGTAGTCACCGTGATGTCACCTATTGGTGTCAAACCCTACGGTTGTGAAGCCTCGAGCTCACCATCTTGTTTTTTTTGCAACCAGAAGTGACACGAGAGGGTGGAGCTAAGTACAACCGAACTGAATAAGACATTTTTATGTAACCAAAAATTGTATAATTATCTTTGATGAACTAAAAACTGTGAAAGGGTTAAAGTTGTAAGACGAAAACACGAACAACTCCCAGACCGGACAATGCCGTGGTAGCGACATGTCAATCACAAGGTAGCCCCGCCCTAAAGCATCCCCTGCTTTATGGTCTATCTGACTCTAAATGGGACCATAATTTACTAAATGAACATCATGCTGTATTGAAGAAGACTTGAAACTAGCGATTGAGACCATAAACTCATGTTAACAATGTTTACTGAGGTAATAAATCAAGTGATAAGTAGACTCATTTTCTCATAGACTTCTATACAATCAGACTTCTTTTAGCAACCAGAGGAGTCGCCCCCTGCTGGCTGTTAGAGAGAATGCAGGTTTAAGGTCTACTACACCCTCTGGTGTATATGTACTCACCACACTAAAAAAGACTTTGGTATTCTCTTTGAATGGCATGTTTGTCTTGTGGTGCTTCCTGCTGGCTATTTTAATACCCTCAGAAAACCACACTGAATCATGCATATTGCTCACAAGTCCGAGGTGGAAAGACGGTGCTGTAAACATATAGTACACACACACACACACACACACACACACACACACACACACACACACACACTCTACAGTTTTTTGGCTAGTCCACCTTGATGTCCCGATGTCTGCCAGTAAACACAGAGCCACACATCGTGTCAGGCACCGAGTCAAACTGAGAGAGACTCGGGGCTCCGACCGCTGCAGTGGCGAGCCAGGCTGAGTAAATGAAAGAAGTAAATACGGCGTTTGTGCCACGAGGAGGCCGAGCTGAACCGGCTGACCCGTGATTTTATTATTAAGGCAGTATGATGCGGACGTCAGGGGATGGACCGTGATTAAGACCTCCAGAGGAGAAGTATCTCATCTCAGAGAGCTTAGGAAGTCTTGGCAATATGAAGGGTTTCTGTTAACTTTTATATTATACATTCTGGTTTGTTTTTCTCAGTATGACCTCCAACGGTTTATGACTTAAAAGTGACATAAACATGACATTTTTCTCCCGTCACAAATGCATACACTCCACTGATTTTTCATCATAGTGTGTGTACAGGTTTTGGGGAGTACTATGGCATAAAAAAACAAAACAATGTAGTATAAAAGGGAGCTGCGCCAAGTCTGGGAAATGTGATGTCACTTGAGTCCGCGTCAGTTGGGACTGAAGACTACAAGTTTGAAGATGAAAACAATGTGAGGGTGTGTGGAGTTAGAAAGAAGTGAGTTTACCATACAGCTGTAGCTCACTCATGGATGTATAATAAGACCTGGATACGGCGCCGGCGCTAAGCCTTGCTTCCAATTTCTTTCCAGTGGCCACTCGCGGTATCGCGGCAAAAGATCCCATGAAAGCATTTCCTCCGTAGACCGTCAGTGTAAAAGAGACATCTGTTAAACTGTTGACAGCACACCTTGAACTACAAACAAGGTCGATTATGAGTCTTTCTATTATGAATTTTAGATCCACGGAGGTTTCATATCTGTAAAGCTTTCCTCAAATCAAAAAAAGAGATTTAAATATCTGTGATGTCATTACAATTCAATGATAAATGACCACAACATCAACATCATCATCATCGTCATCGCAGGTTTTGGTTGCTTAGTAACGGCAGGTGCGACATGAGCACAACCTCCCAAGCACCTTGGATAAAAGGATGAAAGTAGCACGACTGGTGTTTTCTAGACACAACATGTGAACGGCGCCTTATTCTTCTTTTCCTCTTCCCCGTAGGTTGAGTCAGCAGTGCAGGCGATCCATCAGGGCCGACGGGAGGTGTTAGAAGAAGCCTGCCGCTCCTACACCCGCAAACGCAGAGTCCTGATCCCCGAGGACCTGAAGCACGTCATCGTGGACGACCAGCACGGCTTGCTGTACTGCTACGTGCCCAAAGTGGCGTGCACCAACTGGAAGCGGGTGCTCATGGTTCTGACGGGCGTCGCCGGGTCCCACCGAGAACCGCTGGCGATCCCCGCCAACGAGGCCCACATCCCGGGAAACCTCCGCACTCTGTCGGAGTACTCCACCTCGCAGATCAACCAGCGCCTGCGCTCCTACCTGAAGTTCGTCTTCGTGCGCGAGCCCTTCGAGCGGCTGGTGTCTGCGTACCGCAACAAATTCACGCGGAGCTACAACACCGCTTTTCATAGACGATACGGCACAAAGATAGTGCGGCGGCACAGGCTGGACCCGCAGCCAGAAGCCCTGGAGAGTGGAAACGACGTCTCCTTCGAGGAGTTTGTGTATTACCTCGTGGACCCGGCAACCCAGCGAGAAGAGCCCTTCAACGAGCACTGGGAGCGCGTGCACTCGCTGTGCCACCCCTGCCTCATCCACTACGACGTGGTGGGTAAATACGAGACGCTGGAGCAGGACTCCCGCTATGTGCTACAGCTAGCCGGGGTGGAGGACCAGGTCAGTTTCCCCGCCTCGTCCAAGAGCACCAGGACTACAGGAGACATGGCGGCCCAGTTCTTCCACAACATCAGCCCCTTCTACCAGAAGAAGCTGTACAACCTCTATCGCATGGACTTCCTGCTCTTCAACTACTCGATACCAGCCTACCTCAAGTTTAGATGAGGCTGGGACATCACTCATCCTTGAACATGTGGAGCCTGGACTCTGGTAGCGGTTTGTTTTCGAGAGGTTTCTCTCTGTGTAGGCCTTACTACGGACACTGCAAATACTCTTGAAAATGTATCCTGATCCAAAGTAAATACATTTTTACAGACTGAAGAACTTGTGTACACACAGAGGATACGAGTAGGAGAGGAGACGTTTCATCACAAGATGACAGTTGTTGCCTCAAGAAGGCAAATTATATTTTACTGTAACCGGTGATCCGGTGGATGTCGGTCACTGCCTTTTGAAAGTGTGAAATACCGTTCGACTTCTGGTTTAATTTAATTTCGGTTGTCATCTGCTGTTTCAAAAGTGTAATTTGCACAACAAATGGAATCTGCAGTTACTTAATGAACAACCCGGTCTCACTCCCGACTCGTCAAATACCAACGCTTGGTCACTGGCCTTCAGCGTCTGATACCGACACACCGCGGCACCCTTTAGCGTCTGTATGAAAAGCAGCACGCTTTCAACTAACTGCAATGTAAACCCATCCATCATTATTAAGACGCTCAGAGAAAACTGACGTAGTATAAAGAGCGTGAAAGGTGGGTAGAGTGGGAGTCGAGGTTGGACGGGGTCAAACAAACACAGGACTTTCACCCTGTTTGTGTGCCGTGTCAACATTGACCATAGTTTTGTTACCTAACTTCCGTACTTTACCAACGGCAGTGTTACTTGCCGTGCTGTTGTGTGTTATGTGTTGCTGCTCTCTCTCCTGTGTCTCTCCAGGTGCTGCCCCACAGTGCAGCAGCAGTGAGTGGTCGCGTGCAGGTGTGTTTAATCACTCATCAGGGTCTGGAGTATAAAGGAGCTGGAGACAGCTGTGGGCGAGGCCAGTGAGCCATTACGCAGAGGCAAGGAACATATATTGCCAAGAAGTGAGAGTCAGTTGTTCGTTCCATTGCAACGTCGGCGCCCAGCAGCAGAGCTACGCTTCTGCCATTTTGGACTGAAAGCGACTACCGGATGCCAGTAAAACGTTCGCCTACAAAGTGCTGTACAAAAGTAAAACTAAATTATTTCTTTTCTATTTTCATATTCTGCAGAAATGGCCTGTGTTGAAGAAATTATAAAATATTATAAATATAATAAGCATTTTGGTAACACTTCATTTTACAGGTCTGCAAATTTCATGGTAATTAGGTGATAATTTCTTTGGAATTACAGCCAAATAACCCCAATATTTACCTCAAAATGTATCGAAAATTACTTTTTTATAAACATTAATTAATAATTATATGCTAAAATAGCATATAAGGGTTAAGTTAGGGCCCTGAGGCTTGAGAAGCGGCTGCTCTTCATCGGAGGTGAAAAGCCAAAACTAATAAAAGACACTTCTGATCAGGCACAAATCTCCCCATTGTGTGACTTATTGTCTACACAAATGTAACCTGGTAGCTAATGTCATGATTCAGGGAGTTTTTTGCTAATAAATTCAATGTATTATCATATTATTAAATGTGTTAAATAAATTATCAGCTATCGGGAAATAGCGGAATATAATTTTAGTTTATTATAAAGTAATTTTCTATACATTTTGAGGTAAATATTGGGGTAATTTGGCAGTAATTCCAAAGAAATTTCAAATAGGTTATTTGCTAATTATCATCTTATTACCATGAAATTTGCGGACCTGTAAAATGAAGTGTTACCAGCGTTTTCAGTCCAAAGCGGCGGCAGCGGCTGTTGTCAAAAAACCCACCGTGGTTTTGCCTCTTTGCTTCTGTACTCTCTGGCCGAGGTCCGACAGTCAGCGTGTGTTACTAGCGCGATGCTAGTGTATACCGAGGTCGGTATATAACTTACTCCCTCTTGGAGGGCGAGTATCTGTGAGTTCTGAGAGTTTAGTGTTGATGTGTGGTAGAGTATCTCCTGGGCTGAACGTAACGTACAGTTATGTAACAAGCGTAGTTATTTTAACCCGAACTACGATCTTTTCCTAAACCTAACCGAGTACTTATGTTGCGCAAGTAAACCTAAAAACTAAGGAAACCTACGTTGGAAGTTTATTTTGAAAAGAAACTGTATGTTTCTTGTGAACGCAGAAGTTTATTTTGAAAAGATGCTATGCATAAAACAAGCGGAAACTGACACGTCGTCACGGAAACGTCCAAAACTGTAGGGCCACAGACCGAGTGTCCGTATTTGATGAGTTGAGACTGAGAACGTGTTGAAATGAAAGTATCTTATCAGACAGTGAATGTCTCCAAACGTATGTGCCTCTGATCGTGGGCCGTATTTTGACCCCCAGCAGACAAGGGCAACTTTTGTAAACTGTGACTATGTTTATTTTTTTTGTGCTGTAAGAGGAGATTTTTGTTGTAACAATGATATTGCCTTTATTTATTGTGTTATTGCTGACTCCACAAAGTCAGACAAACCAAAATAGATATTTAGTTTCTCTCACAATTTTCAAATAAATGCATTTCAGCAAATTTTATTGTATTAAATATTACTGTTTTAGAAGTTTTGATCCTGATACTAGACACACTGCTATACACATATCATTCAGAACAAACCAGTCACAACTTACATGTCAGTCTTTTATTTCAGTGACAAATCATGGCTGCAAAGATGTCATCTAGAAGTTTTTTACAAATGTGAGAGCAAAGTCCAGTCAAGCTTGATGCCACTGTGGAAATATTACTACTATTATTATTATTATTACCATCTTTGGGTTCTATTTTCAGATCAGTAAAGACAAGCGTTTTTCTAAAAGTGCATATCAAACAATTGAAAATGCCCCATGCAGAGAGGTGCATACTAAATCATTTTGTTCACAAAAATAGCACAAAGAAACATCTGTATCGTCAACATCTGGAACACATACTAACATAAAGACTATATTCAGAGTCACTGTGCTGCACAACAAAATCAAATAGAAATTTGGCAACACCAAACTCTGAGAGAACTGAAGGCTTCTCACGGTTTAAAGGCACAAACCTACAGAAAATAAACAAGATCAAGTCTAACATTCATCGAGACGGTGCAGCATCTGATTTGTGTTCAAATACATTTTTACGCTATATAATTATTGCCTTAATACAATCATTTGCCATCTAACATTAAGAGCTGACGACAGGTGTACAGATGTGTTAACAGTACAGTGGTTCTACTACAGGATCCCCACTGGGTGTTTCTACAGAGCCAAGCTGGGTGGTAGTGAGACCAGTGCAACTCCAGGGAACAGAGTACTATTGACGACAGTGAGCTGGCAAACATGGAGACTAAAGTGCAAAATAAGTCCAGTCTTTCCTCACCTGATTCCTTCTATTTTTTTGTTAACACTTTTTATTTTTTGCAGCTCTTGATCTGCTCTGATAGATTTGTGCCTCAAACCTGAGCATGATGGGATATTTTGAGCACAGAAAACCTTTTCAAACACAGAAGTTATATTTTGTGGAGAAATTATTTTCACACAATAATCATTTAATTTGTGTAAACAAATCTGATCTGTGTGTTTGCTATTATCCATGTAAGAACGCAATAATAACCTCCACCAGTTTAACTCATTTCCTCTGTAATTACCTACTTAAGATAATAACTTGAATGTTCCACCCATCCAGCCGAGGTATTATAATCATTAATGTAGTTTCTAGGGCTGTCGATTGATTAAAATATTTAATCGCTATTAATCACATGATTGTCCATGGTTAATCTTGATTAAACGCACATAATTACTAAAACTGTGTGAGAGGTTATCACTGTGCCATTACAATATATTTATAATTGCAAACACACAAATGCATTTATTGAGCATATATTGAGAATATATCTTTGTTTCCTCAAATTAAATTACAATAATTGTCAACTAAATAAATGTTCTTGCAAAAAAAAAAAAAAAAAATCTGTCCCATTTGGGTGCTCAGTATTGAGGCACAAATATGACTCCATACTTAACCTCCTGTGTTCTTTAATCCTCACCTTCCTTCTTAAATCCAGTGAGCTTTGCAAGTGTGTTTCAGCCACTTGTATATAGAGAACAGGACACTCAGGTTGTGCAGGACCACGTGTCTGGGTTAAACTCCAGTCCCAGAAGAACTGACCATCCGAACCAGTCTGAAGCTCAGAGCCAAGAAACCAGTCCCCAGCAGGTCCCCCAGAGCTGTGAGGTAGGGGATGGAGAAGTTATCTGGATCCAGTCCTCTTCGCCACAGCCATCGCACCATCACACTGGCCACGTAGAGCAAAATCACCACCTGGATGAAGACAATGGACGGAGATGTTTTAAATTCTTGTAAGAGTACTGTTGTTTTTTCTGTCAGTATGAACAACACAACTGTTATCAGTTTATCTGACCTGAAGCAGAGCTGCAGACAGGTAGCAGATGACGAAGATGGGCGTCATGGCAGCGTGGCCTCCTTGCAGAAGGTGGATGGTGTACAGGAAGAGGAGGTGACCCGGGACTACGAGCAGGACCAGGACTCTGGCTGATTTGGAGTTCACATCTAGGTAAATATAGAAAGAGAAGCTGTGAGTACTAGCAAGTCCTCTTTCAGGTCACTGTGACTTTACATCCATCCCGTTCTCGTGACATCTCGGGAACACCATGAGCGAATGTGGCACAAATGTCCACTTCAAACATCATCAAAGATGAAAGGATTCGATTTTGGTGGTCAAGGTCACTGTGACCTCACAAAACACGTTTTCAACTCAACAATTCAAATGCTAATTATGAGAATTTCACACAAATGTCTAACAGGATGGAATGGTGAAGTGATGACATTTTGGACAGACATGTATGTAAACTGTAACTTGACTAGTTGGCGGAGGAATACACCCTTGAGGCGGTATTTCTAGTGAATCATGAAGGCTTTTATTTTGAAATTAATTGTGATCCACTAGTTTAAGACCCCTGTGAACAACTATAGAGACTATGATAGATATGATTGGTGGCATCCATCGTAACATTATTAAATCAACATTTCCCATAAACTCAGTTTCTTTCTGGTACAAATAAGACTCGTTTTAAACAACAACAACTTGGGAAATACTTATTCACTTTCTTACAGAGAATCATTTCTGCAAGGTCTGTATGGAGACTGAAAACAGCTAGCTTGTCTCTGTCTGAGGTTAACAAAATCTGCATCCCGGTAGGCCTACATTTTAAGTTCACAAGTTATATCTTTATACATTTTCACATTGGCATTTTCACACTTTGTTTTTGTATGGATCAAACAAACTAACAGACTGTACTTTTTAGCTCTGGTTTGGTCTCCACCAACTCCTAAAGTGAAATAGCTTACTGTATCTGGCTCTTCAGCTGCTAAATGCTTCACTATATTATTCACCAGGTAGCTGCTAACTTTATCAGTCTGTCGTCTGGTGCTGGTAGCATACAGATGTTGTTTTTGGAGCTAGTTTGCTTAAGTTTGCTGCTGGAAACAAAATAAACAGACTAAAAAGCCCCGGAGAGCTGCAGACAGAGTTGCCAACTATTTTCAGTGGAAAGTAGCTGCTTGAAAAGTCCCTGCATTTCACATGTAGTCATTTGCTGCATTAATAATAAACTATAGTAGGCTATATATAGTATTTGTTCTATATCTGACCTGAGGAGCAGAGGGCAGCACAGGGTCCAGGACAGTTCACACTCATGACAAATGGAAGAGCTCCAGGAACACTCCAGCAGTGGAGGTAGGTGGACATCCTGCTGGCCTGGATGGCCACCAGGTTTCCTCCTACACCTGCATGGACATGGAAAAGAGTTGCACTGATCAATTCCAAAATAAACATTTACTCAAACTAGGAAAATAAAGTGCATCTCAAGATTGGACTGAAGATGGCAGCGTGGAAGGTGGAGATGTTTTGTTGTCCGATACAAAAAAAATAAGTCGCAGCTGCTTTCACAGTAAATGTTTTAATTAGTGCTGACAAAGTCAACGCAAATTTGTTTTAACGCCACTAATTTCTTTAAGGCATTAATGCAATCGATCTTTGGAGGTTGTAGCGGGCTCAGTATTAAAGTGAATATACTGACACCATATAAAACTAGAAAAACCTAAGGAATCCATTGGTAAAATTCACAACAAGATTTTATCTAACAACATATTCTGCTTCAATCTATATTTGTTGGCATTTAGCCTTTCAAAAACAACATTTTCACTGTGGTAAAACAAATGTAACACGCAATGTGATTTTTAGGTTGAAGTGGGCTCAGTTTTAAAGCTAGAGTGAAGATACTGGCATTATATGAAACTATAAAACCTAATGAATCATTTGCTTGTCACAAATGAATCATTTGCTTGTCACAAAGGAGGCTAAATAATGCTCCAAACGTACGCTAAATTTTGCTGAGAAAAAACTGTCGTGGCCATTTTCAAAGATCTCTGACCTCCAGATATGTGAATGTAAATGGGTTCTCTGGGTACCCACGAGTCTCCCCTTTACAGACATGCCCACTTTATGATAATCACATGCAGTTTTGGGAAAGTCATAGTCAAGTCAGCACACTGACACACTGACAGCTGTTGTTGCCTGTTGGGCTGCAGTTTGCCACGTTATGATTGGATCATATTTTGTGATGCTAAATGCCATTGACAATTGACAGCCCTAGTTTTTATATTTGCCGATGTGTCATCTTACAGCCACACGAGAGGCTGAGATCAGCCACTGCAGAATATCAGCTGAAACACTCTTGGAAAAATAATTCACTGTCCAAACAGTAATTTTGCTTGAAATCTATTCAGCGTCCCTAATCGTAGCGTCTCGGGGGACTTTTTCCTCCGACGGCTTGGAAGAGGCAGTGTGGATGTTGAGCCACATTCATTGTAACGCTGCTCTCCTCTCTGCCTGATTTCATTAGCAGCAGAACAAAACCTCTTGGCTTGCAGAGCTTTGACGAGCATGGATCATTTAGACCAAACAGGAAGAGTGTTTCTGAGAGTAGCTAAGTACATTTACTCAAGTATTGTGCCAAAGTACAAATTTAAGTACTTGTATTTTACTTTAGTATTTCCATTTTCTGATACTTTATACTTCTACATCACTACATTTCAGAGGGAAATATTGTAGTTTTTACTGCACTACATTCAACCTTTTTGTAACTTTTTGTTTTGCTTTTAATTCTTTTAATAATAATAATAATAAATAAATAATAAAAAAAGTAGGTAAATGAAAGTAGGTAAAAACAAGAAATTAAATAGATTAAACAAGGAGAAAAAAACCCATTAATTAATTAATAAAATACAAGAAACGAAAAAAAACAATATTTTAACTAAATATATTAAATATTTAAATAAAAATGAAAAAGGGGGGATGCATGTACTTCATTTATCTGACATCTGTACTAGTCACTCTGCTGATCATTTTACAAAAAAAAACATGTGATACGCTTATATGATATGATGCCACACTATAATCCAGTTGTTCTCAACAAGGGAGTCGCAAGATAGTTTCAGGGGGTCACCAGATGGTTGTGGAGAAAAACATGAAATAACATATTACAAATATAATATCATATTTTAAACTGGGCAATGTTTTTTTACATTACATCGCCTGTACCAGTGATATAATTTGCCTTAGAATAGATTCATTTGAGTGTGTTTGTGAGAGTCAAAGTGTGCGTGCACCTGATTTTCTGACGGGGGATTTCCGGCTGGTTGGGGAGAAAAAGTCACAAAATGCAATAGAGCACATTGGACAATGCCTAGCTGTTAAAACTAAATAAAACTATCATAACAAACAAATCATTATATTATTTATCCTACATTTATTAATCAGTACATTCACAATAATTACTCAAAATCAGCAGGGAGGGAGGCGCGTAGAAACAGTAGTTTACGTCGGGTGGGGGGGGGGTCACGACTCGAAAAGGTTGAGGTCATTGTTGTGAAATAAACCCCGGCAGGGCGATGTAGCAGTGCCGCTAGCTGTACATGATCCCGCTTATTACACAGCTTAATAATTTGACACAAAAACGTTCCTCCAGAGTCCGACATCAGAACTGCGACCATAGCAACGGTCTATTATACATAGCAACGATCTGCTATAAAGAAATAACAGACCGTCAGACAATCAGAATCGAGTATTCAACAAAGCTGTGTAATAAAATAATATAACACTCTGAAAGAAGCCATTCTGCGTCATGAGTATTTTAATTTTTGATCCCTTAAGTTTCATAAAGTAAAAATGTGAACATTTCCAGGACTTTTATTTTAGAGTACGGTATTATTATTATGGTATTTCTACTTTGACTGAAGTAAAGGATCTGAATACTTCTCCCACGTCTGGTTTCTGGTCAACGTGCCAAGAGGGAAGAGCGCTGAATTAAAATGCAAATGCACTTCCTGTTCTGGGGCGGCGATACATGCAGGAGTCTTTGGTAGCACTGACGCTGGCAGAGACGCTGCGTAAACAGGAGCCAGTGAATGCATCGTTGGCATTCTGATCAGGCGTGTGGTTCATGTAAAGACTATTGTTATTCCTCTCTAATTAGTATGCTGCTTTGAGGGCAACAGACTTCTGTCGGTGAGGATCAGGTCCTATACTCCTCTCTGAGGTTCCTCTGACGGGAGGAGACGGCTCAACTTCAACAGCACTTTAATACCTCATGATTGATTAATAGCTGATATCTGAGGCCCTTTTAAATAATAATGGGATTAGCCACTGGGCGTCCGCATGCTCCGACAATTTCCAGTTGACATTATTGACAATAATGAAGCTAATTATGAAGCTTGAGAGTCATTCTTCAAAGATTAGCACTGTTGAAACCATAACCCCAAATCCCAGCTCTGCTTACTCCTTCAGGAAAACATGTCAGTGTTCATTTCTTTAGTCAGAGCATGTGGAAGAAATTTCACAAATGGTTTCCGCTTCAATTAAGGGGATTATATCCACAATAATATTTACTTAAGGCAAAATTAATCAAAGTTATCGTCCTAATTTCATCATTCGAGGCCTCTAAAACAAGGATCCTCTCTGAGTACATGCAGCCCTGCTGAAAATTCAATATAATTTCAGGTCAATGTTTTACTCATCCTGTGAAATATCTCAACATTTACTGAAGAAATAAGGTTAATCCTGACTCTTCCTGACGCCACCGTGAGGTTGACATTTGTGATTTTAAGTGAAATACCTCAACTACTATTAAATGGATTGCCATAAAGTCTGGTACAGACATTAATGCTCCAGCCAGGACAAACTGGATTTTTCATCTTTTTTGGTTCTTGGGTCAATTCTTTTCGGTAAGACTTCATTTTACAGGTCCGCAAATTTCATGGTAATTAGGTGATAATTAACAAGTAACCTATTTGAAATTTCTTTGGAATTACTGCGACGTTACCTCAATATTCACCTCAAAAGCTATAAAAAATAACTTTATTATAAACATTATTTATCATTCTATTCTGATAATTTAATACATTTCCAGGACAAGAATACAACGTTAATTGATATGCTTTATTTCCATGTCTGATGGTAAATAGATAATAAGTAGCTTATAATAACGTCCTTGAAATTTCTTTAAAAAAACTCCCTGAATCATGACGTTAGCTACCAGGTTACATTTGTGTAGACAATAAGTCACAATGGTGAGATTTGTGTCTGATCAGAAGTGTCTTCTCAAGCCTAAGGGAACTATTTTAACCATGATATGCTATTTTAGCATATAAGTATTAAATAATGTTTATAATACAGTAATTTTTGATAGATTTTGAGGTAAATATTGGAGTATTTTGACAGTAATTCCAAAGAAATTTCAAATAGATTACTTGCTCATTATCACCTAATTACCATGAAATTTGCAGACCTGTAAAATGAAGTGTTACCTTCTTTTCTTTCGCTATTTGCTGATCCTTCCCCAATATCAGCCATAACCACAAAATATAATGGAAAAATCTCTTCCTGCTTCCATTTAACTGCCAAACTTTGCCTGTGTAAATGTAAACAAACTCTTCCGGTCTGCGTGCCGTAAATCGTTTCGTCTAATTTGCAGGGAATCGTGCGCATGGACAGACGTTAAGAATCACTACTTTATATAGAAATAGTCAATCTTCTTGTTGATGGTCTCGTTTGCTCATTTAGGTCATAACGAGGCATCAGTATTAAATTGAGACTGTTTCATAACCTGTTAAAAACTCCTTGTAGTAGCTTTAAGCGGAGTTTGTCTCCCACTCACCATTGATGACTGGCGTGAACACGGCCATACCTTCGAAGTTTGGGTCGCTCACTGTCTTATCCAGAATCAGTCCACCAATACTGGGAAGGAGACGACATATAATAATTAGATTCCCTAACTTTATTTATTCAAATAAAATATTTAAAAACAAAAGGGATGAGAGTCTTTCACAGGTCGGCTCACCTGCTGATGGACATGGCCATGATGACTGGTTGCCAGCCTGACTTCAAGACCTCGCTGATTGGTGGAGAGCGGCGGGCGATGATGACCCACGCTGGGATGAGGAGCAGGAAGAAGCCACACACCGCAGGAGGCAGGTACCACATGTCTGGAGAGCAACAGAATGTAAAAATCTTTTTATTATGCTACTCATTTTATATAAAAATGTACTGCGGCTGTCTGTTAGCAGACTTCTGCTAGAATCAGAGGTGGACTATGGTGCCCTCATCTGGCCGGAATACTCCTTAATAATCACCACGATACTGCTGCTGTGCAGTTGTGTGAGTTCGAATCATCTTTTGCTCTTTATCTGCTTTAAAGACACTTTTAAATTTCATCTTTTTTGATTAACAAACTAGTGTCCATGCATGTCACTCGTGCAGAAAAACAGTTGATTTAACGTGTGACCTCTGACCTCTGTAGCAGAAGAAGAGGCTGCTGACATGAGCGAGCAGAGACAGAGTGATGAGGTCTCCGAGGCTGGCGGCGATGGGCGTGGCCACGTTATCTGGGTTGATGCCCACTTTCCTGGATCCAATGATCACCGCCACCATCACCAGACCTGAAGAATGAAGACAAAGAAGTTAAACGACACATTAAACTCGTAAACGTTACTGTCCTCTGTGTTGTACTCTGTGTATCTATACTGCAGTGGTTTAAGTCTGACCTAGAGACAGAGCGGCGATGAAAGCGGTTGTGACGCTGCTGGCGCAGAGGACAGCGGCCTGGGTGACGTCCACTCTCCCTCTGGTCAGACCCCCGAGGCCCACTGCTGCTACCGCTGCCAGGAAGCCCACGACTGTGGCCTGGACCTGGGGATGAAGAAGAGAGATGTGAGTCTTCATTCATCCATCCATATATCATTACATGTCTGTCTATTCTGTCTCTCTGTCTGTCCTCAGAGAGAAGAGGAAGCAAATGAACAAAAACATTTAGAGGAAGCAGAAAAATGCAGTGTAGGACACAACTATAGAATCCCAAAGTAGAGCTGCAACGATTAATTGATTAGTTGTCAATTAACCATCAACTATTTTGATAATTGATCAATTGTTTTGAGTATTTTTTTAAGAAAAAAAAGGTCAAAATTCTCTGATTCCAGCTTCTTAAATGTGAATATTTTCTGGTTTCTTTCCTCCTCTATGACAGTAAACTGAATATCTTTGAGTTGTGGACAAAACAAGACATTTGAGGACGTCATTTTGGGCTTTGGAAAGCACTGATCAACATTTTCTGACATTTTATAGACCAAACAACTAATTGATTAATTGAGTAAACAATCTGCGGATTAATCGACAATGACAATAATTGTTATTTGCAGCCCTATCCCAAAGTGTTCAATATAAAATCAAATAAAATCAACAATCATTAAATAATTGAAGACATTTTTGAGACTCTCTTTATTATGAAATGTTATTTCATCGTTCATTTTCAGAATAACAGAATTTATTTATATTTATTTCCTTATAGACATTTTTATATCAAAATTGCCCTAAAAATATTGATTAAAAAAAATAAAGAAATACTGATAAATAAATAAAAATATTGACAAATACTATAAATAATATTTTAAAAGCCGGACACAGAAAATATGAAACCCTGCTGCATGTACAACTCTAATAAAAATAATAAGTTTTAGCAGGCAGTGGAAGAATCAGCCCAATTTGTTTTTGTTTTTTTATTTAATGTTCCAATATCGTATCATAGCTTCCATTTGGAAAGCATCTCCAACTGTTATCTACTGTGTTTAATTGGCAGAGATGCATTATTGAAGTGAGAGGCCTGAATTAAATTGTATTGTCTTGAAGCCGGCAGTGATGGAGTGTGTTATTAACTGGATGGAGAGTGTGTTATTAACCGGATGGAGAGTGTGTTATTAACTGGATGGAGAGTGTGTCACCTGAATGAGAGCCAGATTACAGAACACCATCCTCCACTGCTGCTGAGCCTCATCCATCTGCCCCGTGTTGGCCTGCGGATGGAAACGGGGTTCAGATAATCTCATTTCTCTTAGTAGTTGTTTTTCAAGTGACACTACTTGTCAACATTGTAGCAGAATTGCTCTGATTGGTCGACAGTGTGAGGAGGTTGCTAACTGAGTTACTGATGATGAATTATTAATAATAATAATTCATCACTTCAGCAGCCGTTGATAATAATTTACTATTGATGGATACAGAAGTTACAACACTTACTCCCCAAAGCACATGGTTCTCCGTGTTTTGTGTGGAACTGGCTTTATATTTTGCTGATGTTAAGAAACTGGGAGACGAGTCACAAACTTAAAAGTACCCGATACCTGATATCTATGTACACAATTAGCCAACTTGTCTAGGAGGCTGGTGCCATAACAAACCAAAAAATCAGTATTATAGTTGATAACATTTAAAACAATTGTTGTCATCTCCTTCTGCATGCAGGTGTGTGTGTGTGAGTGTGTTCTGTATGTGTGTGAGTGTGTTTCCACTCACTGCTGTTGACAGTCTGGATGCCAATGTCATCTCCAGATTCCCCTTCAGCCCCACCAGGGCTGGCACCAAGATAAACACCTCCGAGATCTCCCTGAACACCTCCCAGTGCTGAAAATATACATCACATAAATGTATCACAGTGAAACTACACTGCAGGAGCAGGACATTGAGCTTATATTTAAATTTAGTACTTCTTCTTTAAACTTGCAATAACAGATTTTTTGGCCACTGTGAAACATGTTGTGAACACATCACATTTTCAAAGATCATTCAGTTGGAGCTGTGTTTCTGGTACGGCTGTCAATCCTTTCAAATATTTAACTGCGATTTATTGCAACTTTTTATCCGTTCAAAATGTACCTTAAAGGGAGATTTGTCAAGTATTTAATACTCTTATCAACATGAGAGTGGGTAAATATGCTGCTTTATGTAAATGTATGTATATATTTATTATTGAAAATCAATTAACAACACAAAACAATGACAGATATTGTCCAGAAACCCTCACAGGTACTGCATTTAGCATAAAACAATATGCTCAAATCATAACATGGCAAACTGCAGCCCAACAGACAACAACAGCTGTCAGTGTGTCAGTGTGCTGACTTGACTATGACTTGCTCCAAATTGCATGTGATTATCATAAAGTGGGCATGTCTGTAAAGGGGAGACTTGTGGGTACCCAGAGAACCCATTTACATTCACATATCTTGAGGTCAGAGGACAAGGGACCCCTTTGAAAATGGCGATAATAGCTTTTCCTCGCCAAAATTTTGCATACGTTTGGAGCGTTATTTAGCCTCCTTCACGACGAGCTAGTATGACATGGATTCCTTAGCTGTTGTAGTTTCATATGATACCAGTATCTTCACTATAGCTTTAAAACTGGGTTGTTGAGTTCCCAGCGCTCAATCATATCATGAGTTTTTGAGTGTTAAACTCTTAATAAATAACAACTAGGGCTGTGAAAGTTAACGCTATAATAACACATTAACGCAAATTTGATTTAACGCCACTAATTTCTTTAACGCATTGACACAACTTGTGATTTTTTTATTAACCGCTTAATAATCTATTAACCTCGAATAATCTATTCGATATTTTGGAGGTTGTAGCGGGTTCAGTTTTAAATCTAGAGTGACAATACCGGCATCATATGAAAGTAGAAAACCTAAAGAATCCATCGGTACCAACCATGTCATACTAGTTTGTCATGAAGGAGGTTAAATAACGCTCCAAACTTGCGCTAAATTTTGGCGAGGAAAAACAGGCATGGCCATTTTCAAAGGGGTCCCTTGACCTCTAACCTCCAGATCATTGAATGAAAATGGGTTCTATGGGTACCCACGAGTCTCCCCTTTACAGACATGCCCACTTTATGATAATCACATGCAGTTTGGGGCAAGTCATAGTCAAGTCAGCACACTGACAGCTGTTGTTGCCTGTTGGGCTGCAGTTTACAATGTTATGATTTGAGCATATTGTTTTATGCTAAATGCAGTACCTGTGAGGGTTTCTGGACTATATCTGTCATTGTTTTGTGTTGTTAATTGATTTCCAACAATACATATATACATACATTTGCATAAAGCAGCATATTTGTCCACTCCCATGTTGATAAGAGTATTAAATGTTTGTACTTGTACATTTGAACTGATGAAAAATGTGTGATGAATTTGTGATTAATTGCAATTAACTATTTTAATCGATTGACAGCCCTAATAACAACTAAGGTTGTTTTTATCAAAACTTTACATTGATGATTTGTTGCTTATGTAGTCATGAGAAAAAAACAGGGGCTTTGAGACACTTAGTAGTAGTAGGTACCTATTATAAAGTTAAGCATTCTCCAAACGGCTAATCATGTTCCCTTCCACCTCTCACACGCAGCAGATAACTTCGACATTCTGAATAGTTTGACCAGTTGAGTGCTGATTGATTTGATAAGTGCCCGTATTTCCAAGTATCTCCCATGAAACTTGATCTGTCGGCTCTTTATGCTTCGACTAGCAGCCGGCTGACTTGCTGCATAATTCAGGACATCAGTCATGTCACGCTGGTGAGGTATTTACAAGAGGTTAAACAGGACGAGAGCTATTACTGTAGGTGGCTCTGTTCTTTCTGATACTGCTGTCTGCCTGCCTGTGTCCTGTATGTTCTGTTGTTTCACTCATGTCTCCTCTGTCTATATGAAAAGGTCAGATATTATTAGACATGCAATTCTTCTTTATCATTAGCCAGCAGTTGCTCGAAAGATTGCCTCATTGTTCCTCATTTTTGTGATTTCTTTTGCATTTTTCAAGTGATTTTTGTATTTTTTGCAACTATTAGATGACAGATTAATTACATAAGCATTGCATTCATCCTTCATCTGACTTTGCCTTCCAGCAACTCACCACTACTGTACCTGAAGAGTAAATGAAACAATCAACCTACAGTATGTGATCATAAAAAGTCATAAAACATAAAACAACACCTGTCCTATATATACAGTATTCCTGTCTAGCATTTAGTGTTATAGCACATAAACATCAATCATGTCATCACACACACACACAGACACACTTTAGAGCACTTCTTTTTTTTTTTTTTCCATACTTGCACTACATCCATGACCATCCCAGCCGCCACCATGCCGAGGCCGGACACCAGGTACGGCAGAAGGATCTGGGCCGTGATCACCCACGGGCTCTCTGGCAGTAAGCCGTGGGCCGAGCGGGTCAGTTTGCACGTGAAGCCTCTCAGCTTCTTCCCTTGGAAACGCAGCTCCAGAGCGAGATGGGTCACCACCATGGCTGATCCCTGTTAACCCATCACTGCAGCACAGACATCAGCTCCCAAGCTCCTTTTACTGTTGTTGAATCAGTCAAGCTGATTTGAGAAGGATGGAATGATCCATTTTGACTGAGAAGAAGATTTCCTCTTTTTGACTGTTCCCAAGTTGTCGTTCAAAAGTCCCAGTTGATGTTTCTTTGCTGGTTTTCTTAAAGCTTTTTTGCGAATAAATGTGACAAAGATGGATTCAACCTTCGCCTGTCATTTCAAAGCACTTGTGCAAATGGTGGACGAGGTGGAGGAAGCTGCTTTCATCCACTTGAATGGAGCACACACACATATTTAGACACACACACACACACACTGGTCCACTTGACAGCAGGTCTGTGAGGCCTCTTCTGACACTCTGCTACTGACAGACCTACACACACACACACACACACACACACACATGCACTCACTACAACCACACACACACACTTCCTCTCCTCATGCCTCACTCTTCAGCAGCCGGGCGGCCGAGGTGGACCGCTGGAAGCACGGTCTCTCGCGGGGCCTGAAGAGTGTCCAGGTCTTGTGAGACAAGGACATCCAGAAGGCCAGCAGCTTCTTCTCAGCCCTCCTGTGCTGTCGCTCCTTCTCCTCCTCCACCTCCACCTCCACCTCCTCCACCTCCTCCTCCTTCGCCCTCCACACCTCCTCCTCTTGATCCTCGCCGCTGTGCTGATGATGCCCTGTGTGAGCTTGACCTCTCTGGTGTCCCTTCCTCATTTTGATCCAGGCTGGTGAGCTGTGTGAGGGGACACTGGTGGACGGTGTGCTTGTCTGAAGAGACTGTCGTTGCCAGGGCTTCCCTCTGATTCCAGACAGACAGATGAGTCGTGACAGCGCTCTGTGGTGGAGGGAGGGACGAGAAGACGGAGGACACTGAGTGTGTGTGAGAGGGGAGATGATGCTGTTTGTAAGCAAGGTGACCAGACTGTATCAGGACTCTTTCTCTTTCTCCTGGTTTCCTTTTGGATCATTCCAGAGGATACTGCAGTTGTGCCCCCCCCCCCCCCCCTCTTTGATAGCTCCTCCTTTCCCTGTTCTCGATGATGTCCTCGCTGTAAGTAGTGACGCACTCTGAGCAGCAGCAGGTGCTGTACCTGTCACCGACACGTGGTGCTGCTGCTGCCTGGAAAGGACACCGCTTATCACTCCTTGATTGGAGGAAACACACTCCCTGCCATTAACTGCCATCCGCTGGGCTTCTTCAGACTGTCAGAGCTCCTTACGTCACTCATTTGTCCGTCTTTTCTTGTGCCATTTGCTATTCAATACTGCCTAAATGTTTGCCAAGGTCTGGCACAGAGATAATATATACACCTATACAGCTATAGGTGTATAAGAAAGACAGAAATAAAATAAGTTCTGACACTTTGTTCTAGTTTTTGGCCTCTCCTTACTCATTTGTTCACACTATATAATGTAACATAAGCCTGTACAGAATACGTAGTAAGACCACGTCCTCACACACACACACACGAGGACAGTGACTCAGCTGAAAAGTGTCCTTGAGACGTGACTTGGACTGGACTCTCTGCAGCTCCCCCTTCTGACTTCTGGCTGTAATTTGAATTGAGAAGAAACAGCTGCTAAAGATTGAGCAGGAACTACTGGAGGCTTTATGGTGTTTGTAATCACTTTTGCCTATTTTGGGAAACTGACAGTTAAACAAAGCAGCTAGAAAAACAGGTTTGAAAGATGTGCAGGCAGAATCTGAACTCAGGCCAGCTTCTACTTCTCATGTAATGCTTGTATTGGCCTTTGTCCAAATACAGTAGTAGCTACCGCTTCTGTCAACACGTCTCAATGTCAGCGATGATTCACAGCTAAGTGGTGAATTAGACAATAGAAAAAAAGGAAATTGCCTTTTGATTCAACTTCCTTGCCAAATTTGTACTTCATTTTTCATCAGCCATAATGGATCCATAATGGAAGTATTCAATATTAAATAAATCATGAAAAAATTATCTGTGTAAATTGTGTAAAATATATAAATGCAAAAATAACTTGTGAAATCATTTAAGAAATATTATTACTCAACTCAATGTAAGATGTTATTTCATCATTCTTATTTTCATGTTTAAAAATCCCCTTTTCCCTATGACAGGAACTGCTTTCCAAGTCAGACGGTGAGCACTGTGACTTTCTCCTCCTCTATTTGATATCCATATTAAAAGCAATATGCATATTGAATATGTATTTGTTATATAACTAAATACAAAGTTATCTTACTTTTACTTAAGGTAATATATGATGTAATGTTGACACAGTTCAGTTCATCACCTTGATTGAGAAACTTTACAAAAACAATAAAGGTGGTGCAGTAAAGCAAAATGTGGAAAACGAGAAGTAAAAAATGTTTTTTTTTCATGTTGGTATGTTACAAACTATGCAGAAATAAACAGTATTTATCAATCTTATACTTTTAGAGTCATATCAAAAATAACATTTTAAAAAGTCATTATAAAGTATGTCCAAAAAAGTCAGAAATATCATAGCATAGTATATCAAAAAAGTCATTAAAAAGTCATAGTATAGTGTGTCAAAAAAAGTCATTAAAAAAGTCAAGTATAGTGTGTTTATGTTGAAAAAAGTGTTAATTTATTATTGCGAGAAAATTTTTAAAATTCATAGTATGTCGAAAAAAATAAAAAAGTCATAATATGGTATGTCAAAAAAAATGTTAATTTATTATGTCAAAAAGAAATTAAAATTGTATTGAAAAATGTCATGAAAAAAGTCATAGTATAATATGTCGATGAATTTCATAAAAAAAGTAATGTATAGTCATATATAGTCATATATAGTATGTCAATAAATTTCATGACAAAAAGTTTAAAAAAAATCATAGTATAGCATGTTGAAAAAAGTTTAAAAAAAAGTCATATGTCAAAGTAAGTGTTAATTTATTTTGTCAAAAAGAAATTAAAAAGTCATGAAATAATATGTCGAAAAATGTAATGGTATAAAAGTCAGTATAAACGTTGATGAATTTTATGAAAAAAAGTTATATAGTATGTCAATAAATTTCATGAAAAAAAAGTTTAAAAAAAATCATAGTATAATATGTCGAAAAATGTCAAAAAAAAAAGTCATAGTATAGTATTTCGAAAAAAGTGTTAATTTATTATCTCGAGAAAAATTAAAAAATTCATAGTATATCATATATCATTAAAAAGTCATAGTATAGTACGTCTAAAGTACTATGTTGATAAATGTTCTGAAAAAAAAGTCATAGTATGTCAAATTTCTTTTTTTACAAGTCATAATATAGTATGTCGAAAAATGTAATGATAAAAAAGTCATATTATAGTATGTTGATAAATTTCATTAAAAAAGTCAAAGTATACTATGACTTTTTTTTACTATGACTAAGACTTTTTTTAATCATTTTTTTTACATATTAATCTATGACGTTTGTCGACATACTATGAATTTTTTCCATAAAATTTATCGACATATTATTCCATGACTTTTTAATTTCTTTTTGACAAAATAAATAAAAACTTTTTTCGACATGCCATATTATGACTTTTTTTATTTACTTTTTTTCACTAAATTTTTCGACATGCTATACTATGACTTTTTTTATGAAATTTATCGACATGCTATACTATGACTTTTTTTCATGAAATTTTCGACATACTATACTATTCCAACCAGATACTATCTACCACCTTGAGCTATCTGGCCAGATACACTGATGTAGTGTTTGTTTTTGTATTTGACTTAGCCTTCAAAACTCACTGTGTCACATAAGGATCAAACCCACAGCCTCCAGCATTCCAACCAGATATATACTACCCTGAAGTCATAATATAGCATGTCAAAAAAAGAGGACAAAAAAGTCAAAGTATAGTATGTGGAAAAAAGTCATAAAAACTCACATTATAGTATGCTTTAAAAAGTCATAGTATAGTATGTCAAAAAAATTCATAAAATCTCATCTTATAATATGTCGAGAAAGTAGTATAGTAAAGTAAAAAAAAAGTCATTAAAACTGTCATAGTATATTATGTCAAAAAAGTAATTAAAAAGTCATACTATAGGATGTTATCCAGACCAGTGGTTTCCAACATTTTTCTTTGAGGGACCCCTTTTCTATCATTAAGCAAACTGACAACACCTGACTAAAAGACATTTTATGGATATTTCATATCATATTCAATGCATAACAATAACGATACAGAACAGCCAATAAACTGTACAATTAACCCAAACAGTGAACGCAATAACTGCAGGAAGTTTGAAGTTTGGAAGCAGATTATCTCCTGTGAATATTGCATCAGAGATGAGTTTTCCTGTTATTTTAGGAACTTGTAATACAATTCTCTGTATTGTGTATTTTTTTTTAACAACCATACATACTTAATAGGCTTATTTTTTTTTTTGACCAATTCAGTGCTTTCTTCTCCCTGACGCTCGGCCATCATTCTATTAGCTCTTTGGTTGTTTTAACTGCGTACTTCTCTAAGTTTTTAGATTAGTAAGTTTATATAATTTATAATAATACAACCTTCAAACATAACAATGTTGAAATGCTGAGAAAAAGACCAACTCTACATTGTCTTACACCCCTTAAACTCAAGAAAGCTTCGCAACCTACTAGTGGGGGTCGGGCCCCCCAGGTTGGGAACCGGTGATCCAGACTACGTATGATCTGTACTGGTGTCACCGAGGCTGTGTGATGCGTCACTGACCTGCGCCCGGTCCAGCAGCATGCCGGCGGTCACCATGCCCAGCCCGGCCAGCAGGTATGAAGGCAGCACCTGGAGGCATATCACCGTTGACGACTCTCTGGAGGAAACGTGGAGCTTCTCCTCCTCCATCCTGTCAGAACAACGAATGTCTGGTCTGCACAGCTGCCAACTTTCTGTGCCCATTCAAACCAAACTGCTGCCAACTAGGACGACCCGATGCTGTTTGTCTTTCAGTCGGTCAACCTGCCCTGCCCTGTCCTATCTGTCCTCCCTGGTCACTCACGTCCACTTCACATGTCAAAGACAAATATCATCTCTGTTATTTCATTACTGATGACAGTTCAGGACTCATTTGTGTGATTTTCAATACATTTTTTCACCATCTGAATGTGGTTATACCACTGTTTCAATATTATATCAGTATTTAGACCAAATAATATTCTATTTTTTAAGAGTTTTAAGAGTTAATGCAAATTTGTTTTAACGCTACTAATTTCTTTAACGCATTAACGCAAATTTTTTAGGTTGTAATGAGCTCAGTTTTTAAAGCTAGATTGAAGATTCTGGTATCATGTGAATCTAGAAAAACCTAAAGAATCCATTGGTCATACTCGCAAGTCACGAGGGAGGCTAAATAACGCCCGAAACTTGGGCTAAACTTTGGCGAGGAAAAACGGTCATGGCCATTTTCAAAGGGGTCCCTTGACCTCTGACCTCCAGATCAGTGAATGTAAATGGGTTCTATGGGTACCCACAAGTCTCCCCTTTACAGACATGCCCACTTTATGATAATCACATGCAGTTTGGAGCAATTATAAGTATGTTTATTTACAATAATAAATATATACATACATTTGCATAAAGCAAGCATATTTGCAGCACAAAACCAGATTTATTTCTGGGCACTCACTAGGTTTTGGGGTGTCGGTAACTATAAAGAAGCAAAAAAAGCCTCTTCCACGAACAGAGACACAGCCCACTATCTGCTATAAATATTCACTCTACACCTCCCTTCCCTAGTTGAGGGCTCATGTTATATTTTAAGGGCTGAGCTCAAAGGCTGGGAGCCATAAATCTCGCTTTGGTCTTCGGATTGAGTTTTTATTGCAGCCCACTGATGGCTTTGTAGGCGCGTTGTTTTGTCTTCTTACTAGATCATCTGCTGCGGCTTGAAATACAGTAACTTCATTATGTTTGCATGTTTTATTATGGAGCATTAATGGCATTTGCTGGCAGAGGCAGGCTCTAGTCCGTCGTCTGGTGGCAGCTGGGTTGGTAGCAGCTTCCAGACAGTAAACAAGGTTCGTTCAAGAGGCTCAACAACAGAACACAAGAAGTCTCTGCTGTAAAGGTTTGCTCTTTCTTGAACATGTGCATTGTTTTACATTTTAAACATGTGACTGATGGTTTTGTGAAATAGTTACAGTTTTGTCTAACTGGTGGTTGTAATGGTCAGAACTAAATGATGAGGTTAAACATTGACTGGTTTGTTTCTCAAGGTGTGCTTAATGTGAAGATCATGGCTGGTTCTGGTGAAAGGAGCGGGACCCAGCATCAGTTCATCAGTGGCTCCAGTAACCAACGCGCCACTACAAACATCATTCGTCTTCGGGACATTTACGATCCAAAGCCTCAACCTCCCAAAGCCCCGGTCCAGATCCGCCCTCCAGGTCCGAGGACTCCCTCGGTGAAGGAGCTCAACTTAAAGCACAGCTCGCCCGGCGCTCCTCCGACCAAGACGATCATGAGGAGACGAACTCAGTCTCTGCCTTCGTCTGCAGAGAGCAAAAAGGAGCTCAGGAGTCTGCAGGTACGCTTTGTGGACTCTTTGGGCCTCGAGTTGGAGGATGTTAAGGTCTTCAAAGTTCAAGAGCACCCCCTGATACCCCAGCATGTTATGTTCAGACTACTGATGAGCTCTGAGCTGGCTTTTGGGAAGTCATTGGAGCTGTCCCTGCCTTACTTCAAACCTTGCTTCCCTGAAGATATGAGAGCTGAACCAGACTTCCTGACGCGTCTCTGCAGTCTGAGCGTGAGTCTGGAGCAGGTCCTGTGTTCAGAGCAGGGCATAACAGGCACCATACACGTACTCAATTTAGCTTATGAGAAAGAAGTCACAGTGCACTACTCGTTCACCAACTGGAGAACACACACGGAAACAGCAGCCTCCTGGATGTCAGGTGGATACCGTGCCGCTCCACAAACAGATCTCTTCAGATTTCGTCTGCCCGTTCCTCCCTTCATTCTGCAGCCAGGAGCCATTTTAGAGTTTGCCATCTGCTACCATGTTAAAGGATCTAATTATTGGGACAACAACAATGGACGAAATTACAAGCTGTCGTGCCACAGTTACAAGGTGACTGTGCCGAGGGAGTGTGAGGACAGCATGCTGCATTTTACCTGAGTGTCCACACGGAGGAGCTGCAACACCTGCACACAGATACGGGTGACAAGCCAGCAAGATGCTTTACAATAACTATTACTTATGTTTCCCTTTACAAGCAGAGGTGGAATGTAACTTAATACATTTACTCAAGTATTCTACTTAGTACAATGTTGAGGTACTTTTCCACTTTATATTGTATTTTTACTACACTACATTTCAGAGACAAATATTGTACCTCCACTACAGTATCTGACAGGTCAAAATATATGGTCAAAAATTGTATTATTAAGTAACATAACAATGTATAAAGTAGCTAAAATGAACTCAACCAGCTACAGTATTAAAATGCATCAGTGATGATCAGTCAGATAATATAATGTATAATGATATTACACTGACCTGCTGCATAATGAACTCTTTTACTTTGGATATTTTTAAATAATTTAGCTGATAATATTGCACTTTTACTTAAGTGACATTTTGAATAAAGGAGCTTTACTTGTAGTTAAAGTTGCAGTGTGTAGAAATCTAGCGGTGAAGTTGCAGATTGCAACCAACTGAAACTTCTCCCGTGTACGAAAACACAGGTGATTAAACACTAAAGAAAGCATATTTTTTAATACGATATTACATTTCTGCTAATAGATTTCCCTAAATATTACACACTGTTCCTTTAAGTATTACAGTGCAGTATTGTTACTTTACTAAAGTAAAGAATCTGAATACATCCTCCACCTCGGAGTAGAAGTTGCTCTATCCAGGATAAATATAGAGAAAACCTATAAATAGTTAAAAGGTCAAAGATTTGGGGAACACTGGAGGAGGACTGTAGTTTAAAGTAGTGAATGCAGTTAGTGAGAACTACTATCTTGGGTGACTTGATAATTTGACGACAGTGGTTTGTACTAAATGTGTCAATGAGAAGAGGAAGTTACAGAGAGTCATAAAGGGATATTGTGAAATCTGAGATATTGTAATTCTAAAAGTCATCAAATGAGGCCTTTTTGTTAATAAACGCATCTGCAAGAAAATACACAACTGTTCTTAATAAAGCTAATTCTTCATTATAAAACAGCTTCTAATTAGAGCTTCAAAGATTAATCAACTATTAAATTAATCGGCAACTATTTATAAAATCGTTTATTGGTTTGAGGAATTTTTAAAGAAAAACACGTAAAAAGAATTCTCTGATTTTAGCTTCTTAAATGTGAATATTTTCTGGTTTCTTTCCTCCTCTATGACAGTAAACTGAATATCTTTGAGTTGTGGACAAACCAAGACGTTTGAGGACGTCATCTTGGGCTTTGAGGAAACACCATTTTCTGACATTTTATAGACCAAACAACTAATCAATTAATCGAGAAAATAATCAACAGATTTATCGACAATGAAAGTAATCGTTAGTTGCAGCCCTACTTCTAATATATGATATAATACATCGGTATGGGTACAGTGATACATCAACATCTGGTTTGCTTCACCACACATTGGTAATTCACCATTAAAGGAGTACGCCATCTATTTAGTAACGTATCTGCACAACGTTGTGGGACTCAGAAGAGACTGATTAAAAACAGAATGGTCAAAATCAGCAGCAGAGGCCGAGATATCCTGACTTTTAGTCCCCAATAGCTCCAAAAACACTGGATGCTATATTTCCCACAATGCAGCTCAAAAGCACACCACCACCCACACCTCTAGTTTATAACGCTGGCTTTCTGATTACATTATTAAATCTGGAGCCAGAGCCGGAGTCATGGAAGGATTCCTTTGCTCCTGCTGGTCTTTTATTTAGATTATTAAATCCCTGCCACCTTTGAGACTCTGCTCACTTTGCACTTTAGCAAGTCTGGTGACCCAATTTAATGATTGACAGTGTGAGTTACACTAATACCATTGTTGCATCTTAACAGAGAATTTGCACAAGGTGACAAATCCATATTCTTTGCTGATTTCACACAAATGGAGAGGGGCTTAATGAGCTGTCGGCAACCTGAGCAGCTTGTTTGTTGTAACTGTGTACTTTTCTGCTGCCACCAACGGAGCTTGACCCCATTCTTCTGGAGCTTGTTTTGTTTTTTGGAGGAGGATTACATGGAGCAGCGTTAGCTCCCCTGTTGCACCGTGACCCTCTCCCTCAGATCCCGGACCGCACTGACCTTTCACCGAAAAGTTTCCACTGATACGAGAGGCCGGATTCCAAACTTTCTGGCAGGCTGCATCGTAGGATTAGTCTCTGCAGCTGTACAGTAATCGGAGTGCTTTAAACATGATCGCAGCTATCTGAACGCCCAAAACAAAATAAATAAAACCTACTCTTTAAAGGTACAGTGTGCAGCATTTAGGGGGATCTATTGGCAGAAATGGAATAAAATATTAATAAGTATGTTTTCTTTAGTGTATAATCCCCCGATAATAACAATCGTTGTGTTTTCGTTACCTTAGAATGAGCCGTTTATATCTACATAGGGAGCGGGTCCTCTCCACGGAGCCGGCCGCCGTGTTTCTACAGTAGCCCAGATCGGACAAACCAAACACTGGCTCCAGAGAGGGCCATTCACGTTTTCGCATTTTTGTGGTACAGCACTAAATGAACAAGCGAAGACCATTTGAATCTGGCTCGATTCAAGGCGGACAGCGCTGCAGATTATTGGTGCATTCGTGTTGTATTTTATTCCTCAGAGCGTTTCAGTCGGTTGCAATCTGCAACCTCATCACCGCTATATGACGCCAAATCCTACACACCGGCCCTTTAAATGAACAACAAACAACTAAACCTAAGTTGGTATTTTTTCTGATACCCTTGTATTGTCATCAAAAATAATAGTAACACGGGCCCATACAGTATTTTCAATTGTGATGTTGAGAAACAAACTCCTTAAGTTATTAACTATAATTCTAATTTATGGGGTAAGAGAATACAGTTTGGGTTTCCTGTGATTTGATAAAAATGTAAATTCACATTGGTGATTGAAGTGCTACTGTGCATACAACACCACTGATCAACCACTCACTACAGGAACACTGATAACTGTGTGTAAATATTTGAGACAGTCAGATGTTACAGTTATGGGACACTAGATGGAACCATTGCTCAAATGTTAAGACCCTACATGCTCCATTTAAAATACAGTGAATGTCGAGTGTGTTTGAGTTTTGTTTCCACTAGTTGAAGGAGTATTCAGATCAGATACTTAAGTAAAACGAGCCATGCAACAATGTAAAAATATACAAGTAAAATACCTACATTCAAAATCAAAATAAAGTAAAAGTTTTTACATGTAAATAAACATGTAAAAATGGTGTTTAGTATGTAAAATAAATAAACTAGCAACTACAGCTGTCAATTAAATGTAGTGGAGTAAAAAGTAGTGTTTACTTCTGAAATGTAGTTAAGAAAAAGTGACATTCCACCGCTGTTTGTCTCTAAACCTCCCACTATTTGAGATCCATGCAACTTAAATGTGTTTTGTTTGCACAATTTTTCCTCCTATTTCAAACCTTATACAGTAAATGCACATTATAAATACCAGTTCTTTTATTGAGCCTTTCTTAATTCACTACTGAAATAAAGTAAACTAGAATTACCGCCTCACGGTTGTATGTATGGTTCCTCCAACCAGTTGCAAGTTTACATCCATGTCTGTCCAAAATGTCATCACTTCATTATTTTATCCAATCAGACAATCAGCACATGAATTATTGAGTTATGGCCAAAAATGTGTTTTGTAAGGTCACAGTTACCTTTGACTACCAAATTCAAATCAGTGGATGTTTGTGACAGATGTGATCAAATTCCCTCCAGGTGTTACTGAGATACCGCTTTCACGAGAATGGGACGGACGTAGGATTACAGTGACCTTTGACCACCAAAATCTAATCAGTTCATCCTTGAGTTCAAGTGGACTTTTGAGCCAAATTTGAAGAAATTCCCTCAAGATGTTCCTGAGATATCACGTTCACAAGAATGGTACGGAGGGACGGACGGACAACCCGAACACATAATGCAAATTATGTTCTTATAACAAAAAAACTATTGTACTGTACAGTATATTGGTTGTGGACTGGGTGATGGGTGATGGGTGATGGGCTGGTTTACTCTAATTATCCCATCACTGATTCCTGAGAGTGTTATACGTAAGGGATAATGTACAGGCATCGGGGTGCAGCATCGCCCTGTCGGGGATTCTTGCACAACAATGATCCGTTAGCTGTACATTATCCTGCTTATTACACGGCTACTTACTGAAGAAATCAATATTTTGACACATAAACGGTCCGCCAGAGTCCGACATCAGAGCTGCGTCCATAGCAACGGTCTATTATACATAGGAACGGTCTGTTATACAGAAATTACAGACCACAGAACGCCGTGATTGACCAATCAGAATCGAGTATTCAACACAGCCGTGTAATATTTCACAACAATGACCCACTAGCTGTACATTATCCCACTTATTACATCGCTACTTAATGAAGAAATCAATATTTTGACACATAAACGGTCCGCCAGAGTCCGACATCAGAGCTGTGCCCATAGCAACGGTCTGCTCTACATTGCAACAGTCTGCTATATATTGCAACGGTCTGTAATACAGAAATTGCAGACTGCAGAACGCCGCGATTGACCAATCAGAATAGAGTATTCAACACAGTTGCGTAATAAATATAATATAAACATTTGTAATCAATCTATTTAGAAAAAAAAATCTACAACGTTCTACAGAAATGTGCATTCAGGGCTGCCAGGACTCCTAGCCTGGCAGCTCTGTGTCGTTGGCCTGTGTAGGTTGCTTGTAATTACTGGATTCACAGACGATGACTTATTCCAGTGTAGCAGTTACTGCGAGGCACCGTGGATGAAGGCATGTGCACAGCAATAATTTGCAAACTGCAAATGGTCTTAGTGCTGTGAGGCTTTGGTATGTCCTCTGTACTTTCCTAAACCTTGCAACCAGAAACAAAACTAAACACCCCCCCCCAGTTGTTCGGGGCTGGCTGGGTTTCATCGCTCTAACACGGAGCTCGTTTGTATGAATGTTCTTCACTAACTGTCTTAGCTGTCATGCCAGTGTGCCGTCGGGGCAGACATCCACGCTGCCTGGCAGCGCTGTGCCTTTATTTGGGGCTGTCATCTTGTGCTTGTTGCCGGTAGTTATATAAGAGGACACCATATTAGGAGCCATCATGATGCTCAATAGTGACGTTTGCTCCGGGGACTGAAATGGAATTGAAATGTAAAAAAAAAAAAAGAAATGATGCATCATTATTATGATTATGAGTTACATCTGTAAGACACCATTATGGCCTGTGTGTTTTGGAATAAAAGAACTGTGTCACTTGTAATATTTGTTCAGTTAGTCTCAAGAGCATGACTGATATCTTCATATTAATATTAATTTGTAGTAGCAACATTTTGTTAAAGCTTGAATTTCCCTCGGGATCAATACAGTTACTATCTATCTATCTGAAGATCATCCTACCAAGATATTTAACATACTGTACAAGGACGACCGACAGGTCTCCCGGGGGAACCACAAGAATAAACTACTGTAAGAAACAACCATCATAGCAAAATGTCAACTAATAATGTTTTGAGAAGAAATAAATTATCTAATTAAAAGTATTTTAGAAACATTTTTTGTTATATTAGTTGAAATTCTCATTACAAATCAAAATGCTCTGACAAAAAAAGAAAGAAATCTGGTATCTGTGGCGGCCGCAGGACATGTACAGTATTGACTGGACGGACTACCTGCCTGTCTCATTGTGCGTCACTGTAGTCTTCCACAACATGCTACGTTGATAGATGTGAGTACTAACAATAGTCATGTTCACCGTTCACCTTCATTATATGTTTATGTTCGTAATGATCATTTTGGGGGCGTGGCTTTGGAGGGAGGCCTGAAGCGACGGGCTGACTTGGTGACTTTCTCTCTAGATTTAGAGACTTTTGGAGCTAGTGCTGCTTTCATTGGAAAAGAGTTGGCAACACTGGGCTGGGTTTTTCTGTTGGATCATTTTTAAAAATCTAGTGTACTTTTGCTGGTTTCTCAAGATCACCGACCCTACATTTAATATCATCTGAAAAATTTAATTATTTAAGGAAAGTTACAGTTAATTTGCATATCGTGTACAATGCAAATAAACAGAGCACATGAGGAGATCTGTGTCTGTCTCCTACAAAACGACAGATAGAGTGCCGCTATACCCCTGATAGTGTGTGCTACGTTAAATTAGGACACATGGCACACATGGACTCAATAAATAGTTTGATCTATTAAAACTGCATAGGTTGCAATTGGGTGATTTTGAATGGGGACCCCAATCATCTTTTTTCTTAAAGTACTAATTAAAACAATTCATTAGGAACAAATTGATTGACAAAGTCATGAAAAATTGGATTGATGGAATAAAGCACCTGTGAGATATGACACAGAGTAGACCTCTACCAGCTGGCAGGATTAAGGTCAATATAAAGCTAATGTGTGGTGAAAAATAACACTTATGGGTGCTCAGAGTTGTTGAGTAACGGTGACGTTGTGTATTGTTCTTATGCAATTCAGTCTAAATTACTGGCAAAAATGTTTTCCAGGAATATATGGAAAAAGGGAAATGGTCCAAAATATGACGTGATTTATAATCCAAAGCTTAGTTTTCAACCAGCGAGTCATCACGCTTACAGTTGGCTAAAAACTGCTGAACATATGTTCAATGTGTGTGTGTGTGTGTGTGTGTGTGTGTTTACAGTTGGCCTTCATCTATCTGAGGGACACCCGGAAGTCAGGATATCCCCCTCACGCCCATGAGAGCATCACTCGTTCCTCCCACGCAGCTCCACAGGTTACCGGGGTGTTCTGGACCAGGACTGGCCACTATCAGCCGCCGCCGCCGCAGCTCTCGGCCGGTAGCTGCTCGTTTCGTTACTCCAGACAGCGAGTGGTCGTGGAGTACAGTGTGATTTTAACTGTAGCTGCCATCTGCTCCTCCACCCGTGCCAGGACGGAGGCAGTGACTCACGTAACATGCATGTTGATGTCAGAACTAAAAATTGCACTGCCAATCTGAAACGTGCCTGACTGAGATGTTCCCGCGTCAGGGTCGCTACTCTTTGTTCTCACATTTAATATCAGGAAAGAGGTTTCCATCTTCTGAAAGAGGCTTTTGAACGGCCTCACACGCACCGACAATACCCATCATTTTAATGGGTTTGTGTCGGGGGAATAACAAGCTCAGGGGTGAGTGTGACGCCACATCGCAGTGAGTCAGAACCATTCTCATTCTTGTTCCTCTGCCAGTGTGATGCAGCAGCACAAACAGCCATTAGATCAACAACCCAATTGGACAAATGCACTCAGGTGGACTTGTTTTCATGGAGAGGATTTAACCTTTCTAACCTGCCCTACACATGATCCCTGTCCTCATTTATCAGAGAACAATACACAGCAGGATGAGGAGAAACAGGTCACTGCCTGCACTTGTAAGCTAATTGCAACAAGGTGAACTTCACCACATTAATCTGAAGGGATTACACCCCCTTTATGATCAGCAGTTATCCCCCTGATTCTGACCTTTATGAGAGCATTTTTAAGTATCACATTTCCGTTATGCCATGATATTAAAATACCAAAATACACAAAGTTTGTTACAAATTGAAAACCTGTATTGTGCAGACAATAAATAGTGCTTACAAAGGGAATTTTGTCTTTGACACAGACAAGGTTTTTGTTTTACACTGTTGATATGAAACGCATCAGCTGAATCGATGAGACTCAGACGCGGCTCGGGGATGTGACTACTGATACTGGAGTGGGACTGGTCGACTCGGTCACATGCACATTTCCCCCCGGTGGCATCGAAAAGGACGTCTTTCAAAAGAGTCTGTTTACAAAAAAAAGTCTTTGCTTGTCTATGGCGAATACATGACCTTGATTCTTCCCGCTCCTCTGACAAGGTGAAGTGAGGGTTAAGGAGATGTTCCTCTGAGCAGAAGTGGAGCTCGCCGCATGCGTCCCCGTCTGCCGGCAGCTCCATTTCTAGAGACATAGCCTCCAAGGTTTCGCTGGACCCCAAATACCAGGACTCCCACTAACTGTGGGCCAGGGCGCCGGAAGACTCCGTGCAAGGTCTTCTCTGACAGAACCAGATATCAGCAACTCTTCACAGAAGAAACCTTGCTATGGCCGGTGGAACCTGGGAGGGGAACAAGAGGGGGAAGTGTGAGCGTGTGCTTTAATATTTACATACCAGTGTGTCATCAATCAAAAGTCCTATCATTAGCCCAGTGGACTGTGCTCTTAAAGGGCCAGTGTGGAGCATTTCGGGGGATCTATTAGCAGATATGGAGTATAATATTCATAACTATGTTTTCTTTAGTGTATAATCACCTGAAACTAAGAATTGTTGTGTTTTCGTTAGCTTAGAATGAGCCCTTCATATCTACATAGGGAGCGGGTCCTCTTCACGGAGTCCACCATGTTTCTACAGTAGCCCAGAACGGACAAACCAAATACCAGCCGCTGTACTTCTCTGTAACGTGAGCCACACAGCGCAAAATCATGATAACACCAGCCGCCGTCCGTTGCTCCTAAAGTAGTGTTATGATGATAAGGACGGCCTCTGAGCGAGGTGAACGGCGTTACCACGGTTTAGCACTCAGCGGCTCACGTTACCACAGTCTTGGAAAGGGAGGAGTGAGCGGAGGGGTGTAGACTCCTTTTCTGTTACTAAACATGATGACATTTTGTGGGCGGAGCGATAAGTGGAGGCAGAATAACTCTCTGAACACGTTAGTTAAAGATGGCCAGCAAGTTCCGTTGGCTTGTATTTTTAACAATGGCTGAAGAAAATACAAGTTTTTCTAAATATACACACTCACTCACTCACTCTCAGGCACCGCGAGTGTTGGAGTCTTACAATATCGGTAATAGTTTGACCCTCTGCGTGAGTAGTGAGCTCACCTCCGTGTTGCAGCAGCCATGATGACTAATTCTGGTTAGACTAGGCAAAGCTAAACTATTAGCAACATTTTCTCTCCATCTCTGGAACGCCTGGTAGCTTGCATGAGCCTCAAATCACAGTTTGTCATCTCAAATGGATGCAATATCGATTCTGGCATTCAACAGCACAGCAAGATGACATTCTCGAAGTGTAACTTCAGCCTACTACTCTGAGGTGATTCATGTTTGCCTCCTTTCCTCCTTCGTTCATGTCTTTCCTTTGTTTTGCCTCCAGCTAACACCGTGACGTAATCATGACGTCTACTGTAAAAGGGTCTATTCAGTTGGTTACCACTAGATGCCACCAAATGCTGCACACTGCCCCTTTAAGAGCAGCCAATGAGCTCTCCTGAAAAATGGGGTCTTGCGTAGGCACAACCGCCCGGCTATTTCAGGGTTGTCGTTTTTTTTAGCTACTGTCTTGACATGAAAGCAAAACGTAAGCTAAATATATACGGGCATTCATTATAGTGGAGAGGTGGTGCAAAAGGGTGCAGCTCTCTCATCTCCAGGGGCCTGGTTGCAGCTAAATTTAAAGCCCTGCTCTGCACTCATTGATGTGAAACTGTTGGATAATGCACCTTTGAGTCTTTGCACAATGTCACACTGACCCTCTCAGACATCATCCGCTAGCAATACAGCAAAGAAAAAGAGCAAAAAATAGAAAAGGAGAATAACAGTGGCTCAAACTGACCTCGTCAGGTGCTTGCTCGAAGAATGAACTTCCATCTCATTACTTTTGAACTCGTTCAGCTCTTTCCGTATCGCCGCCTGCGGAACAGAAAGCGACACAAAGGATGAGCTCAGGTGTGTCCCTTCATACACGCACGCAGTCGCTCAGGTGGTGAAGCTCAAACGAGGATGTTATGAAAATGGAGAAACATCTGATGTTTAGGTGCAGATTATGTAAGTTTATATTAGTATTATTTATTATGAGAGACAGGGTTTCTGCAGGGTTCATCAGGTTAAATCTAAGATGCTTTAAGACATTTTTAATACCACAAAGAATTCTGTTTACTACCAGTTTCATGATCATTACAGCCAAAGTATGATGAGAAACCAGAAGGGACAATATGGCCTACAATTATTTATTATTATTTGTGAGAATCATAAAGTCTGAACTAATTAAAAGAGAACTTACTATGCTTTTGTGCTTTTGACCCCTTTCCTTTAGTGTGTTATATAGTGTTTTTGTGCAAGCGAAAGGTCTGCAAAGTCCACTGGAGTTACTCTCCCCCACAGAAACACACACTGCTCCTGAGCTGCCTGAAAAGTCTCGCTTGAAGTCCCGCCTTTTCTTCCGTAACGTGGTGATGTCACCAAGTAACACATTTGCATAATACTTGCCTAGCGGCTAGTTTGGTGCGCCCTCAAACAAAGCTAGTTAGAGCGGAGCTGGAGTGGAGTCCGAAGAGTTTGATTCAGTTGACCAATCACAACACAGGACCAGTTAACCAATCAGAGCAGACTGAGCTTTTGCATGTAAACATGTTCTAGTATAAAACCCAAAATACAAATATGCACCTGCAAATAAGCATAATAGTTCCTCTCTAAAAACAATATTACGCCGAGCAAAGTGGTATCTTCTACTTACAGTTAAATTGAAGCGTTATTGGCGTTACAGAGCTGTCTGTCAACGTCTGTTATGAACGTTGACGTCACTACCACATTGCATTGTGGGATATTTATGCCAGTGTAGTGTCCAGTGTATGCATACTGTAATATTTCACCGGAAACAGTATGCTATTTGCTTACTATTGAATTCCTACTGGGATTGCAGACATACTAAAATATCTCACATACTGTTGAGTGTACTAAATAGTCTGTTAGAATGGAATTTAGGACGCTATGCACGATATGGGACCTTTAATACTTTATTAAGATGTTTCTAGACCTGCAGAAACCCTGGAGAGAGACCAACACGGGTCTATTTCACACAAAAAAAATTAGAATATGGACCCTTAATTAAAATGTTGTACTACTTTTAATATCTAAAAAGGTCAGTATTGCTGTCCTGTGTGTTTTATCTACCTTGTCAGCAGCTGACAGCCTGGTCCAGGGCTTGTCGGCTCGCCTGTCGTAGTCCTGAGCTTTGGCCACTTCCACATAGTCACTGAAACGAATGAGGATCTTTCTGTCCCGCAGCTCGTCCACTGTCGGCCGCTGGTTCAGCTGAAAAAAATCAAGATGAATGTCAGCTCTCATCAGCTTATAAGGGCATTCAATCACCAAATATTAAAAACCACAGCAGGTCGGGTATTAAGGTTCTGTTTTGACTGGTCGTCAGTCCTCCGTGAGGGCTGGTGCGCTGCCCAAATGTGGGATTATATTGAAGGAATTTTAGGAAAACGGTCGGATCAGTGCGTCTGCTTACCTTTCTGTTCAGCCGCTGTTTGATTTCCCTCCTCTCCTCCTGTTCTACCTGGTCATTTCTTTCTGTTAACACAAAAAAAAGCCAAATATTATAACCAAAAAGCAAAATCATTTAGTTGCATTGACTATAATTCCACAAAATATTAAGGCCTGTTGGAGATGTTGTCAAATGTCAAGTCACTGGTTATTTCATGGGCCTGGACAGGTGATTAACAGAGCTAATGTGTGTGATCCGCCTCACAATCAATACTCCTAATGTGCCGAGGACAGGACTCACGGACCGACTTTAACTGTGGATCAGTGCTGGAGTTAGAGAGAGATACACGGGCGGATTAGAGCACTAATAGGATTCTGCTTTATTAGATACACAGCAGAAAGATCACTGGATGTCACTTCATTTAAGTTTAATCTCTCTCTTCATTTCATTTCATTTCATTCACAAAAAAAAACTGTTGAGCTGTTGAACTAGTTTGGCAGATTAAAATGAGGCTGGCACCTGTCATCACCATCTGA
The DNA here is from genome assembly GCF_015220745.1 of Sebastes umbrosus. Lineage (NCBI taxonomy): Eukaryota > Metazoa > Chordata > Actinopteri > Perciformes > Sebastidae > Sebastes > Sebastes umbrosus. Next base: position 40,606,939 of record NC_051269.1, on the reverse strand, counting down.
GTATAGATTTCACTCTTTGGGTGCAACATGATTCAACTCATTTTTACTGAAGACTTCTAGTTGAATGTGTTAAGTGTCCTTTAGCTTGAACACATGCTCCTGTGGTCAGAGAGCGACGGGGTCAGTGACGAAGCAGACAGCTGCTCAGAGCTCACAGGTGGCCTCGTCTCAACAGGGAGACACGGCTCACTACAACGAGGGACTTCATTCCTGTCGTGGTGCTTTTCATAATTGTTTTGTATCATCAGGACGGCGCCACTAGTTTCACAGTTTGAAGTGTTACGATCTGACACCTCCTCCCTACACAAGTAAAGGGATTCTTCTGAATAAAACAGTGTCATCGCTTCAACAAGGAGATAAAGACATTTCAAGGATTCAAATATGAGTTCAAATCCCCCCCATGGGGAAGATAAAAGAACATACAACTTGGACTAGAGCTGCATCTCATGATTATTTTCATTGTCGATTAATCTGTCAACTGTTTTCCCGATTAATCATAGAGGAGTAAAGAAACCAGAAAATATTCACATTTAAGAAGCTTGAATCAGAGAATTTTGACTTTTTATTTCTTAAAAAAAAAACTTAAGAAGAGGATAACAGCAAATGTTAACCATACATTTGAATTATTTGTGTCACGCTGGGAGAACTGGGTTAACTATGTAACACCCCACAGGCCAGATTTTATTTTTTTAAATTTATGATTGTATGATAATGACAAGATCAATCCCTAATTGTTCATAGTTGTTTTGGTTTTTCTATGTATAATGAATCTTAAAATAAGGCACTTTAGATAGACATAGGTGGGTGGTGTATGTATACAGGATCTGTAACTTATTTTATGGAAATATGTTGCTAAAATATAATAATAAAAAAAATACTTAAACCGATTAATCGCCTATCAAAATAGTTGGTGATTAATTTAGTAGTTGATAACTAATCGATTAATCGTTGCAGCTCTAACTAAAGACCCAGTATGACTGAGGCTTATACAGAAATACAGAAATATCACATTGATTTTGGAAATCATTAATCAGCCGATAATTTTCTGAATTGATTCATTATGTCAGAAAATACATTTTTAAGAAGTCCACCACAGCTTCCTGAAAACCAAAGGTGACGTCTCCATTTGACTTGTTTTGTGTGAGCAACAGTTCCAAACCAAAAGATATTCAATTTACAATCATATAAAACAGAAGAAAGCAGGAAATCCTCACTTTTGAGAAGTTGGAAACATAATATTTGGAGTTTTTGCTTTAGAAATGACCCAAACTATTAACTGAAAATTAAAATAAATTATAGTTTTCTGTCGACCACAAATTGATTAATAAAAAAATATATATTTTAAAAAACAACAAAATAATCATAATTTAAAATAATAAAAATGGTTTTATTTTGAAGTGCCCATTTAGCTCAACCATCACAGTCTAAAGTCACTATGAAGAGATATTATTTTTTTTTTATACTTTTATAAATACTTTTATACTTATACTTTATTTTTTCCCTTATTTTTTACCCATCAAGTACACTATAGAGAAAACAACCTCAACATTCAAAAACAAAACAAAACCCAAGAAAAAGAAATAACAATAATAATAATGACAAAAAGAAAGAGTAGAGTTAAAAAAAAAAAATAAAAAAAAAAACCACACATAAAAAACCCCCCCACAATAATAGTACAAAAATAGGAGAGTATTAATAAATGAAATCAACAAATAAGTTAATCGATAACAAAATATATTGTTAAATAATACAAATACATATGTATATGTGCATGCGTTTTAACCCATGTAACTATATATTTCCTTCTGTTAGACTCCATCTCTTCTCAAAAACATCCTCCCTATTCCTTATTTTGTGAGTTCCCTTTTCCGTAACTTTTACTTCTTGAATTACACTTTCCCATTTTATAAAATCTTGTTTTTTTCCACTTTTAAAGAGATATCAAAGATCAATTTTAGAAATGTTATTAAAACTGAACCATAAAGTCAAATCAGCCAAGTTTTTCAAATTAAAAGTATATTGGATATAAAAAAACAAAAACACATACAGATCGCCCTATAGTGAGATTTATCTCCTAACAGATGTGTGCTGGTCATCAGAGATAATCCTGATATCATGGTGATATAAACATCTGTCGGTGGATGAACTCACGCTTTAAGATGTTCCTGCTCTCCAGCTCCTCCACCGCCGGCCTCTGGCTCAGTCTCCTGCGGAAAAACACCAGAATTACGTTCTGGACCATCTCGTCCTCCTTCTCCTCCTGCTGCTGCTGCTTTCCTCTCTTCAGTCTCCTCACTACTACTACTGGCACTTTGGATGCTTGCGTCGGTGCGCAGAGCTCCAAGATCCGCACATCCAGAGAGCGAACAGCGCGTCCCACCTCGAGTCCAAACTATCACAACATGTAAGGCTCCACATCGGGAAAGAAAAGAGTCAGGCTGCGCGTTTAATACCGCGACCAGAGCCAGAGAAGAGAAGAAATGAGAGGAGACTTTCCTCTCAGAGAGCGGTTCGGTTTGTGGTGAGATGAGAAGTTTAAAGAGAGAGAGGAGCTGGTTGTGTTGCAGAGTCCCGGAGGAGCTGTGGAGGATGATGAGCTCTGAGCGCTCACACTGAGTGACTGAGTAATGCAGGCTGCACAGACTGCCTCCTCTAACCACATGAACACTATACTCATGTGAAGGGGAGGGACTGAGAGGAGATTCCCCATGCACACACACACACACACACACACACAAAAAACACACGCGCAAAAACACACACAAACATACAAACACACCGCAGCAAAGCCAGCTGTGCAACACTATACTAGGTTTATCAGAAAAACACATGCTTTTACAGGATTGAAGAGAAGGTAAACCCATCTAAACTCACTTTCAATCTTTATAATGCACATACAGTCAAGTATGTATAGTACGGGTGGAACGGTACACAAAATTCATAAATATGGTAAATTCACGGTTCGGTATGAACCTCAGTTTTGGTCTCACGGTTCGGTATGTACCTCAGTTTTGGTGTCTTGGTTTTGGTGTGACGGTCTGGTATGTACCTCGGTTTTGGTGTCACGGTTCGGTATGTACCTTGGTTTTGGTGTCACAGTTCGGTATGTACCTTGGTTTTGGTGTCACAGTTCGGTATGTACCTTGGTTTTGGTGTCACGGTTCGGTACGTAACCGCGGTTTTGGGGTTACGGTTCGGTATGTACCTTGGTTTTGGTGTCACAGTTCGGTATGTACCTCGGTTTTGGGGTCAATTCCTGTTCCAGGCGTGCGAGTAGTAGTTTTTTTTGCAGACATGACAAAGGTCATCATATCAAATGCAGAACATAACTGAGTGTCCGTGACATGAAATAAAAACATATAGAAAGTGGACCACCTTCCAGATGTTGGATCCCGGTCACAGGAAATAAAAAAAAATATGAAATAAATAAATAAAAAATTAAATAATACTAAAGAGAAGCATTTAAAAAAATAAAATAATATTTATCTTTAAAAAATTTAATAAATTGTAGTTAAGCTTAACGTAAATAGGAATACATTTAAAATTAAAGTAGGTGAGCTGGAGGGAAACTATTAGAGATATTAGTAATCGTAATAGGCCATAATTAAAGAGGGTCATAGGAAAGGAGTAGTGAAGATCCCTCTCTCCTCTTTCTCCCTTTATTGTTTAATTGTTCACTCTGTAAATGTCAGAAAATGGTAAAAAAAAAAACGGTAGTCCAAAACCCAACTATATTTAATATTTAAGGATATAATACATAGAACAAAAAAAAAACATTCTCACATTTGAGAACCTCAAATCAGCAAATTTTTGTCATTTTTGCTTGATTACTTGACAAAGGATTACTCGATTACCTCATCAACATATTGATTAATCAATTAATCACTTCAGCACTAATGAGGACTACGACGTGTTGTATGTCACATGGTGGAATCAATGCAGTCATGTGGAATCAGATGACATGAAAACAAACAGAGAGACACGGCTGCTGATGCCAGCATTATTTACTCTAAGCAGTCGACATGTTTAACAAGATACGGTGGTTCGGTGGTCAGCATTCCATATCACCTGAATTTCAGGATTCCTCACATGACTTTCCAAGATAAATGTCCAACCCTCCCCCCCAGCACACTCACGGACACTAAATTTGCCACTCAGCTGTCAAGACAGCAGCACTGGATTCCCAAAGGAAAACTCCTATACTGCCTCTCAAGGAACAGCCTTTACTGAGCTTAATGTTTAGATTTGATCCAAAGTAGGCTCCATGTATTTTAGGAGAAACAGATCACTTCTTTGATCCTCAGGTTATATGGGTGGTTTAAGGCCTTTACACACCCGGGGTGTGACGAATAAACGATACGAAAATGCAAAATACTCGCCTGCAAATATTATATATCTGGGGCTTTTATTGTGAAAGGAACGGAAGGAGTGGATCTGGTCTAAGCTGCCTTTGTCAATATTGAAAAGGAGTAATAAAGTTTGCTGTCTTGGTTCAGAATGCGGAGTCTCTGTGTTGTTGTTTGTTAAATACTCCACCCATTCCTCACAATGTGGTTGGTTGAGGCCTTTAATCGCAGTGCGAAAGCTCAGCAAATCAACCTCATTCTGAAAAAAAATTACATCGCCTTTTCCCTGCGTAATATTTGTGTTCTGTGTGAAAGTATTTATTACATAACTGATCATTATTATCTCTTTTATTCTATTTTATTTTATTAAAATGTTATTATTTTAATACAATCTGCTTATTTGTGTCGTTTCATAATTTTTATTTATTTTTATTCCCTTGTATTTTATTTATCTTTTATTATCTTAAATACCCATCTTGTATTGCTTTCTTATTCAATTAACTTTTATATTGGTTGTTTTGGTGTGCATTAGTCTATAAATCCATTTTTAACATTCTATGTTTTTGTCAATCGTCTGTCCAGCGCTTTGAATTGCATTTGACTTGTTTGAAAGGTGCTATATAAATAAAGTTTGATTAATTGATTGATTGATTGATTGATTGAAAAACAACAGTTCAAAAAAATATATGGCAAATGAATTAATCACACAAAAAAAAAACGCCCCCGGTGTGTAAAGGCCTTCAGGATGTACCTCGGCTTGAAGGTTAGTTTAAGGCCCTGGACTAGGAAAATATGAGCAGGCAAAGTAGCCTAATGCTAAACCCCTGAGTAAGACAAGTGGTCAAAATTGAGTGAAAACCTGAATCTGACTTTTTGCAGCTTTTAATTTGCAGTAACTAGCTAATGCAGTAAGCACTGGCTGTGCGATACTGCATTGCATTGCTAAAACAACAGAGCTATAAAAAGTTAGCTGGTAAGCTAGCCTTCTAAAGCTAAAACTATTTTTCCTCAGTTGTTATCTGTAAATAAACTAGAAATACCACCTTGCGGTTGTATGCCTCCGCCAACCAGTTAGGTTGCAATTTACATCCATGTCTGTCCAAAATGTCATCCCTTCATCATTTTATCCTGTTAGACATTTGTGAGAAATTGAATGAATGAAATGAATTCTTGATTTATGGCCAAAAACATGTTTTTTCCAAGTGGACGTTTGTGCCAAATTTTGAGAACAGCCCTCAAGGAGTTCCTGAGATATCGTGTTCACAAGAATGGGACGGACGTGAAGTCACAGTGACCTTTGACCACCAAAATGTAATCAGTTCATCGTTGACTCCAAGTGGACGTTTGTGCCAAATTTGAAGAAATCCCCCCCCGGGCGTTCCTGAGATATCGTGTTCACGAGAACAGACCGGACGTATGTACGAACGGATGGACAGACGGACACCACGAAAACATAATGCCTCCGGCCAAGGCTGTTGCTGGTGCGGAGGCCGACATCTTGGTAATATAGTTAATATAGTTATATAGTATAGTTATATAATATAGTAATATAGTTAATCTACATAACGTAATGAGGCAGTAGGTATTGTAAATGTCATCATGATGAAGAAAATAAAGCAATCTACTCCTAAAGCTAACTAGCTAAGCTAGCATCTCAGTAGCTGCCCTTAATTCCTCCTTTAATTCATCTCTGTCTAATAAAGATACCACAGTGTCTCTGATGATGTTTAGGGTAAAATAATCATTCTAAAAAGGTATAAAATAAGACATTACAGACATTCTGTTTGCCAGCCAGCCTGAAAACTTTAAACTCTTTTTTTCTCAAATAATACTGTTTGTTCTTCGTAGGGCAGATTTAATCACGAGCTGTCCAGTTCACCAAAGAAAAAAAAGCTTTACTGGGCAGCCACCAGATGTAACCACGTTTAGATGTCACCGACGTGAATGCACAGGACAAGCGCTCCCTGAATAAACAGGTTAAATAAAGATAATCAGTCACGACTCACTTGAGAAGCTCATAACAAAATCTGCTTCTTTAATCAACCAGAGAAGGGTCAGACCACATTGTGTTCACGCTCTTAACTGTTGGGAGATGAAGCTATGATTCACACCAGCAGACTGGGCGAGCGGAAAATTAGATCAGATGTTGTTCTGACCAGCACAGGGGCTGAAAGTGCCGACCGAAGAAGGGGACATTACATTTACTGGGAACACGGTGTCTTTTTCAGAGCAGGATAACCCCATATCCTCCAAATTACTGAGGTAGACGGACAGGTTTTATGACTGGGTTCGCAGCAGGGCAAGCTGGCATCATCTTCAAATTGCCCAAATGATCCCTGAAGTTCTTACTGTCCCCCCGCAATTGCTCTTCCCAAGTTGTGTCAAAATAAATGTGACTACTATGCTTTTGAATGACTTTCCGCAGGCTGCTATAATCTTTTAAACCACAGAAACAATTCACAGACACACATTTTTCAGACTATTTTCTACACATTATTACAACTATTTTATTAAGTCTATACCTGCAAAACCACAGATAATGTCCAATGCCAATATTAAGGTAAAGTATGGTTAAGGTTAGGCAACTACAATACTTGTTTGAGGTTTAGGAAATATTGTGATTACGGTTAATAAAAACATGAATGTTAAAAGGTACTCGGTTGAGTTTTCTTGGAAACAAAGTTTCTGCATACATTCAGTGGATCCTTGAGGTCTAAAAAAATTTGTCAAATGAATTTCTTTCCTCATAAAACATGCAACTTGCAAAGCTGATTTAACATCTGTGGTTGCTAGCTTGCAATCTTCTTTTTTAAAAGCCTTTGTTGGAGATTTGCAAAATTTCTTGCCACATTTTCCGCCCTCAACAGCTTGAAACCGGCCTACTCGTGTGCATACACAACGATCTTATTAGCAAAGAGCACTGTACAAAACATTCAGGAAATAGCTTCCCAACGTCCCTAAATAATATTTAATTTTGACCCAGAGCCAGAATTAAACTAGTCTGTTGTCAGGTTTGTATGTCTGTACCAAGCTGCAACCTCCGGTGCTGAGAAATGAAGCCAACGCGAAAGTGCCAACGACTGCAGTTCCTCAAATGGCCACTTGAGGCTGGCTCCAAAAGTGAGTCAATCTCCACATGTCTACAGCCTGGTATAAAAAACTGTTTTGGTCTCTAGAGCTAAAATCCCCGTTCATGACAACTGTAGAGTTGTGAATTTTTATTTAACTCACCCGTTTAAATTATATTAAGTCTTAAAGATCGGCATAATGAGGGCGTGGTCACTTTGAGTGACCGGTGGGTGTTGTACCAGGTCGCTAGCTGCTAGCTGTCTGAACCTCTTTGTCCGTTTTTGGATTAGCCGTGAGTTAGGCCGTGTCGCCACTGCCAAGATGGCGACGGCCAGAAGCCACCCACTTTGAGCTTCACAGCAGCTCTTCAGAAACCTAAAGGGTGACGTCACAGAGACTTTACGTCCATATTTTATAATCTAAACTTGCCCAAAGATCATTTGTGAGGGAAGAAGCTCCACTCTGTAACACCTCTGTACAGTGGTATGAGTGTTTCTGTAGTTTCAACAGCTCCAACAGAGAGATACGTCTTCTCTCCAGCTGAGTCGTACTCTCGCAGTTAAACTTTCATTCATATCATATTAATAATGTAAGCTCATCACCCTAATAGTTTTGAACCAGGACCTTCAGTATTTGGATCAAGTGCAGCTTTATTTCAACATATATATACATGTACATATGATTTTTTTGACAATGCATACCGAGGATCATTGGCACAAAAATGTCTCTCCGTGTGAATTAAGTTCTATCTTATCTTGTTTTCAGGTTGTAGTTTGCAGCGGGACGCTGTGTCATTTAGATAAATAAAAGTATCAGATCAGACTCAGTATCAGCAGATATTCAATATTAAAGGACTTCGGTCGGGGTCAGACTGTGACAAAACAATGGAAAACCTTTTATAAGCCGCAACATTTTGTCCACAGCCCTGAAAATAATGACAGGGCGGATGGCACCTAGAGAGCACGTCTATAATAAGCCTGTGACAGCTTCAGCTGTAACACTGAGGGCTTACAAAAGAGGACCGGAGACATGGCAGTATTGGAGAATGAGGGGAGTCGATGTTCTAAATGGAGCAGAGCTATAGTAGGATGTGTGGTCTACAGCGGAAAACATTTCAGGTCAATAGCATTTGCCTCGGTTCACAGAGTGAATCAAATCTGCTGCGGTCACACTCTTAAAGCCAGAAAAGATGCTTCAGATTTGTTTTACATTCGACAATCTTGTTGCTGTGGATTAAACGCACAAAACTAAACCCAAATACCTTAAAAGCTAGAGTGAGTCAGCCTGTTTCTATTTTGCCAAACAATCCTAACGGGCCTTTAGTCACAGCCTCCTGCAGCGATTTTGCGCTTCACAAGTCCTCCCCCACTCTGCTTGGTCAGAGGTAAAAGTTCCTCGTTTGTTGGAGAACTCACCAGCACGTCAAAGCAATGAGCTGCCTGGAAGAGCAGGTGCTGATGGGAATGTCAGCCCGTGAAAAGTGGAGGAGAATGGGATGAGTCAGGCGCCACGGGCCGGGCAGCGGCCTGCTACTGCCCACTGAGGTGTGTCCTAATCCCGCGCCTCTTTCCCTCAGTGGCAGAGCCCGAGGACACGAGCGCCACGGTCGGATGTGGAAGCCTGAGAGAGCCTGGGACGCCCGGGGAACGCGGTGGTGCAGTTGCCAGGAACAATTAAAGGAACCCTCTTTAATAGGAGCCTGCCAGAAGCTCGACGTTTATGCAACTTGGTTCAAGACTTGGTTGTGTTCAAGTGTTGACCTGGATGTCTCCCACTGTTACTAGGTCACATGAATATGAAAGGCTTTCAGGAAAATGCTGCTTGGATATAGATTTTCCAGCATCACCTAACACTGTACCGCACCCATCACTAAATTTCATGTTATGAAAAAGCTCAGTAAATCACTCAAGAGCCTTCCATACTGCCCTTTAAAACTCCCCTCTGTTCAAAGGCTCGCTGTGCTATTGATGATAGATGAATGGGACACATTCAAAGAGTCAGACATGAGACTAAGAATCAATTCTTTATCTCGCCA